>NC_054712.1:55423145-55528145 GCF_016097555.1 Gigantopelta aegis | reverse complement strand
TTGTTATACACACGTCCTCAACCAACGTCGTGTAATGCACTACATGGGAAGGTTTATGCATAAAAGGTATTAGCCACTGATGAAGGAAGGAAGGAAATGTTTTCTTTAACGAGGCACTCCAACACATCTTATTTATGGTTATATGGCGTCGGACATGTGGTTAAGGATGAAACACATATTGAGAGAGGAATCCTGCTGTCGCCATTTCATGGGCTACTCTTTTCGATTAGCAGCAAGGGATCTTTTATATGCACCATTCCACAGGCAGGATAGTACATACCACAGCCTTTGTTACACCAGTTGTGGAGCATCGGCTGGAACGAGAAAGAGCCCAATGGGCCCACTGACGGGAATCAATCCTAGTTTGATCGGACATCAGGCGAGCGCTGTACCACTGAGCTATGTCTCGCCCCTAGCCGCTGATGAAATAATGTGCTGGGGAGTGGATAAACCAATGTTTACACATGCTCAAGAATTATAAATGAAAATACATCACTAATGAAAATAATGAAAAGTGGATAAACCAATGTTTACACGTGCTCTAGAATTATAAATGAAAATACATCACTAATGAAAAGTGGATAAACCAATGTTTACACGTGCTCAAGAATTATAAATGAAAATACATCACTTATGAAAAGTGGATAAACCAATGTTTACACATGCTCAAGAATTATAAATGAAAATACATCACTAATGAAAAGTGGATAAATTTATCCACCAAGTAATTAAACTTGTTATTTACAGGTATGTAAAATGACCTGCTTATTGTCATCCATATTAATTTTACTTAATTTATGTCATTTCTATGTTTTTCCAACATCAGGCTCAAGAAATAGCAAAAGCTGCACAAATGTGGGTTCGACAGAATCTAAATCCAGCTGATATATTTTGTTACCATGTTAAGTTATTTCACGTAAGTACAGTCGTATAATTATTCAACTACTGACAATAAAATGTTTGTATGCCGTATTAAAGTCACTGACCCTAGATTTTGAGGCACGTACATTTTCTGTTTGACATAAAATATATTTTTAGCTAATATGGACACCTGGATAAGAAACTTATTGGATTTGCTAAAATCAATAATTTTAGCAAGAAGTTGTAAGTAATGGATAATTTAAAGGTAAAAAAGCCAGTAATATAGCCAAAAATATTATAAGCTGCCAATTAATTATGGTTAGTGTCTTTAAAGAGAACATTTGTCATGTGCTATACACCGAGATTACTACAGTGAAACCTCTCAAGACCGGACCCTCTGTAAGTCGGAATTCTGTGCTGTAGACTTCATTCTGTTATTCCTCTAATGGTGTAGGTAAACAAGACATATGTTTTCTTTCCACATCAAAGTACATGAAAAGAGACACTCCTTAGAGCCTATGAAGCAATCATCTATCAATGAATGAGTGAGTCAGTCAGTTAGTCATTGAGTGTGAATGAGTGAATGTTTAACAACATCATCTATCCTTCATTCATCTATTTCAGCTTATTTTCGTGCTTATATCCAATTAAGGTTCAAGCAGTTACAGGTCATATCGTCCACAATTTTTTTCATCCTTGGTCATTTCGTCTACAGTACGTTTTTTATGAACTTGACATTTTGTTCTATAGATATTGGTACATAAAGTACTGTTAAACGTAGGAACTCGGAAAAGTATGAACATTTACAATGAATACCCAAGTTTTGACACAATGCAATTTGATAATAATAATAAACATCATTATTAAACTTGACATTTTGTTCTATAGATATTGGTACATAAAGTACTGTTAAACGTAGGAACTCGGAAAAGTATGAACATTTACAATGAATACCCAAGTTTTGACAATGCAAATTTGATAATAATAATAAACATCATTATTAAAATGTATACATAACACCCATATGCACTTAAGAATACATAAAAAAGGAAATGAATTTGTGAGCTCCTAGCTTACTAATCACATTTGGGACCTTGGTTCACATCAAACCATTTTGCCAACTCATATTTTGAAGGAAACACTACTTACTGGAGACTATGGGAATTCATTTCTGCAATGCATATATGACTTTATACAAATGTAATGGACAAAAATAACTCATTAAATCAGTCCTCCCGTTGTAACAATATATAAATGATCAAAGCCTGTTTTAACTTTGATATACATCTAGTAACAACATGTTTAATGTTCAGCTTAACACATGGCCTCTAATAGCTAGGGAACCGGCCTCGGTGGCGTCGTGGTAGGCCATCGGTCTACAGGCTGGTAGGCACTGGGTTCGGATCCCAGTCGAGGCATGGGATTTTTAATCCAGATACCAATTCCAAACCCTGAGTGGTAACTGTGATAACATCTCAATAGATTAAAGGGACATACCCTAATTTTTAAACACTAAGGCATATATTTTTGACTATTAGAGCCGTTTTGCATAACTGAAATCATACTTTACTTAGATTTTATTGTTTAGATTATCCATTTCTGTACATTTGAAGTGTTTCTGGTCATCCCGGTGTTTTTAATGTCACAAAATATATTTCTCATAATTTTAAAAATGCACGTGCGTCTGAGAAGTAAGTTATGAAGTCGAGTTTTAGTCTATTTTTAGAGGGTATTTCACCATTTCAAAGTCACAGGCTTATTTTTCACTCAATTGTAACTTTATTCAAATGTGTTACAGGTTTGTGTTAATTAACTTAGTGTTAATTTTCACTGGTTGAAACTAGGATCTATCTCTTTAACAGAATGTTTTCATCTATCATTTGTACACATGTGATGTAAATACAGTCAAACTTCGATAACTCCACCTTCGATCTCTCAAAAACTTTGATCTCTCGATCTGAAGCAACGGTTCCAGCCAAGTTGCTATACAAACTAGTAATAACGACCTTCAAAAACTCAAACTTCAAAAACTCGATAACCTCGATCTCTTGAAGATTTAATAGAGTATGCACCTCTAAAACTCGACACGTGTGGATTGATCAGACTGTCGTTGCTGATAGTAGTTTAAAGACGAATGTATTGTCAATCATGTCAAACAAGCGAAGCGCGCCTGTCTCGGGTGGTCTTGGCTGTCGAGGATTAGGGTGATAATTACAGAATAATAGATCACTGACTAAGACAAACAAAATGATCCTATGTTTGGTAGTCAGCGTTCGTCCGTGGTGGAGAGCCTCGCTACGTAATACTTAATTACATACACAGTCTGGTTAATTTCAAAGAGCATTTGTAATAATTGTTAGCACTGTTTGTTTTTGCTCTCAAAGGCGTGAATTGTGTCAAACTTTAGCTTTTCTATTTATGTATCAGTTAATGTTTATCAATTACCAGTCATTTAGTTATGTTAAAAATTGATACATCACAGATTGAGAAATCTGGGGAAGGACCCTATAATGTGGGGTTTGCCAGATCAGTTTTAAAAAGTTCTGCTTTCTTGTCTTACAAGCAATTTTGCGTAGGGCCCAGAAATGGAGGGTGGGTGGCCAAATTTGAGAAAAAAAGTAGTGGTGCAAAGCGTAAATGATTTTGTGTAAAACAAATATACTTATAGTGTTATTCAGCATTCAGTGTTTTATTTGTTAGTTACGTTGCGCCATGTTTTGACATCTGTAAAATACGTCAATGTTACTTTTTGTTATTTATATATGTACATGTATGTAAATGCCTTCTTTTTTCATTTTTTTTTCTGTCAATAAATACCCAAGCATATATTTCAAATTTATCTGTGTGATCCTTTTTGTTTTATTTACTTACTTTTACAATATACGCAAAATGAATGTACAACAGGCGGCGTGGGGTGAGGTGGCTGATATATTAATTTGCCTTTCAACTGGGAATGCATAATTTTTAGAGTTCAGAAGCAGGCAGCGAAGCGCACGCTTCTTACAATATTAAGTGAAATAAACCAGCTGCAACTAGCTGCAATGCAGTTTCAAATTTGAACTCTTGTATATTAATTTCGAAAACTCGAACTCCCTGAAACTCGAACTATTTCCTCATCCCCTTCAAGATCAAGTTATCGAAGTTTGACTGTATTTGTTAACTATAATGCAAATACTGTTACTTTAAAGATTTGAACTTAAATGGTAATAAATTAAAAAATAGAAAAAAGAAGAAAAAAATATATAACCTGTAACCGGTTCAAGCATGCTTTCCTGGGCACACACCTCAGCTATCTGGGCTGTCTGTCCAGGACAGTGGGTTAGTTGTTAGTTGGTTAGTGGTTAGTGAGAGAGAAGAGGGTGTAGTGGCCTTACACCTACCCATTGAGCCCTTAAGAACTCGCTCTGGGTTGGAGCCGGTACCGGGCTGCGAACCCTGTACCTACCAGCCTGTAGTCCAATGGCTTAACCACGATACCACCGAGGCCGGTCATCATCTATCAGTACATATGTACCAATGTGTAAACATGTGTAATTGTATTTAACAGGATTAGGTTTTGTAAATGCTGTCTATGTAACACAATAACGCTGTATTACTTATTGTTTTCACAGGAATACTCCAAACTGCTGAAGAACAAGGTGGAAGTTGACAAAAGTTTTGAAGAGGTGGAGATTGCCAAAGATTCCGAGTCACAGTGCGACTGTAAACCATATAAAAAAGTAATTGTTCTCATAGTTAAATATTATCAGTCCCCTACCGGTCCATCCAGAGGGGATTATAGGTTTCATCTCCGTCCTTCTGCCTGTCCGTCCAGACATCTGTCCGTCTGTCCCACTTATAGTTTTCTAAATGATTTTTTTTCAGAATGCCTTGAGCTATTGAGTTGAGACTTTTGTTTTGCATTGTCTCAGTATATATTGAGCTGAAATTTTGTGTATAGCTCTATCATGGACTGTAACAGATCAAGTTTGATTTTTATGGTGATTTACCTATTTTTGACAGTTGGTAGTCCCAGAAGATGTGAGAATGTGTTTTCCAGACATTTGTTTTGCAATGCCTGAAAATATTAAGCTGAAAAATTTTGTATATAGCTTTATTATGTAATGTTACAGATCAAGTTTGATTTTCATGGCGATTTACCAATTTTTCACAAAGTTATGGCCCTTGAATTTAGGAGATAAAAATTTGTTGGGCCCAGAAGTGGACATGTATTGCTGTACTCTCAGAATGCCTGTTGTTATTTGTTTTACATCAAGAGATCACCTTCATTAATTAATCATCGGCTGTTGAATGTCAAACATTTTATTTTATTGTAATATACAGTCAAACCTGTTCCAGCGGCCACCTGTAATCAGCGGTCACCTGCCTTAAGTGGCCACTTTTCCCCCTCCCAAACGATTTATAATGTAAATGCACCTGTAATAAGCAGTCACCTGTTTAACGTGGCCAGCGTCCACCTAAATCGAATCCCAAATCGCTAAAATGCCTGTAGTAAGTGGCCACATTAAATGTTTACTATTATATAAAAGGGATATATTAACAACAGCGATAAGGTGCAGCAAATAACCAATCTTCACACCTTCAGGAATGCTAGTACCCATTCAGTCCCGACATCTCTACTGTGTATCAATTAAGAAAGTATGACTCAGCAATGCATCCAATTGCCTCTGGGCAGGCTACGCTTGACATTTGTAGATTCACTTACTATAACAATACACCGCATGAAGTAGGAATTAAATAATTAAATAGAAAAAGAAAACAAACTAGTTGAGAAGAGTTAATTTAGTACATTCCATTTGCATTTTTACTGAAGGAGACATGTCATAAGTTGATTTATAGTCAACTGTGAAGCACACATCCGTTGATTAGCAGTACAGACGGTAAAACAAAAGACTATATATGTGGCAACCTGTAATCAGCGGTCACCTGTCTTAAGCGGCCACTTTTATCTACTTCCTTGTGTGACCGCTTAAGACAGGTTTGACTGTATTCATATTGTAAAATGTTGGGAGAGACCAATCTCCAGTCCGCTGCTGGTTTTGATTGGCAATAAATATTGTTTAAACCAAACATTTGGTAATTCTGACTTCTAAGGAAACCTGCTACATTTTTCCACTAGCAGCAAGGAATCTTTTATATGTATGTTTACACAGACAGGACAGCACATGCCATAGCCTTTGACATACCAGTCATCAGGGATTGAAATGGCTTGTGGCCAGGTCGCCAAATGCGACTAATATCCTGTTTTGGCGTCTTAAATATAAAAAAATAATGTTATCTTCTTTAGAGCTATAACATATGAGCCACTATTAATATTTCTATTCCACATTAAAATCTTGCTCATAATTTGCCAAAATGCATTATTATATTTTGGGCCACCATATTTTTTGCCGAGTTTCGAACCCTGGTCCTGGTGCACTAGTTGAGGTGAAAAAACTCAACAGTTTTTCCATGGAGGAGGTTCAATCCTTCAATCCATGCACCACAGGCGACTGCTATACCAACCAAACTAAATCCCGTTTAGTAATTGTTCTCTTATGCCAATAGACTGTCCTCAATAGAAAGTTTAATCATTTTTATAATTAAAACACTAAAACATTTTTCATTTCAACTTATTTTCGTGCTGATATCCAATTAAGGTTCAAGCATGCTGTCTGGGCACACACACCTCAGTTATCTGGGCTGTCTGTCCAGAACAGTGGGTTAGTTGTTAGTGAGAGAGAAGAGGGTGTAGTGGTCTTACACCTACCCACTGAGTCATTAAAACTCGCTCTGGGTGGGAGCCGGTACCAGGCTGCGAACCCTGTACCTACCAGCCTTATGACTGACACCCCCGAGGCCGGTACCTCAAAACACAAAAAAAGCTGGCCTTGGTGGTGAAGCAGTTAATTATTTTATCCTATAACTTGCCCATGATATCCATGTCATAAACCCATGTGATAACATAGTGTATTAACCTGGTTAATAATGGTATGCAAATTTAAAGGTATATGCATATTTGCAAGATCTCTAGGTAATAATGTGTTGCTGTCAATGGGTCATTTCTGTACAATCCAACAAGGCTTGGATACCTGAGCTTCACTTTTTCATAAGATTTAGTTAAAATGTGTGATATCAAACTAATTTGTGTTAATCATGATCATGTCATATTACCAATGGAGGCGACTTTAGTTCTGTAATTTACTAAGGGGCCGTCCATAATTTTCAACATTTCCACAAGTGTACAAAGAGTACACTTTTGACCAGCCCCTCTCCCCCCCCCCCCCCCAAAAGTGTACATCCCCAAATGAAAAATGTTGATCGACATTTTTCATTTTCAAAAAAAGTGTACGCTGGCCCTTCAACCCACTCCTCCCCGCGTACAGTTTGTACGCTCATGAAAATGTTGAAAATTATGGACAGCCCCTAAATATCAAATGAAAATGTTATTTTAGAAGTGTTGTAGGATAAATAGAATTCACCACGAGTGTTTTTTAATATGCAAAATATCAATCTTGTCTAGTTAATTGGTATTTTCGTCTCAGCAGAGCCTCAACAAATACCGATTAACATACATTTGGTGGATATTTTACACAGTAAAAATCACTCATAAAACATTCTCTATATACACACTGCATGACGTGAATCAGGTTGACACCTGAGTTGCGTCACATTGTACCATATGATTGATCTAGACTTCAACCACCACACACCCGAGGCTTGTATTTTGTGTTGTTGTTGCGATCATAAGGATGATATAATTCTGTCATGCTTGCCTAAACTCCTAAACTTGGGTGTTGGGTTATAGAAAACTATTTTTTTAAAGGACCATTGTAAAGTTAGGTATACATGTACATACTGAGAGAAGTAAATAACGAAACTCTTGGTATTGTAGGCAAAATGTAATTCACTGTTAGCGTTGTAATGTTCTAAAAAAAAAAAAAAAAAAAATGGAATGTAACATTGAAGGTCAATTGTCAATAGTGTGAGATTGACTGCCAGTAATATGGTTAATAGACTTCTAGATTATGGTAGCCCCACTCCCATGGCTAGTGATATTCTATTTTGGGCTAGTAAATAACTACTGTTGCCATGCCCACAGCTAGTGAAAAAAGTTGTGTAATGCTGCATTTAAGTCTATTTTATTTACATATGAATACCCTGTCCCCACCCCCATCTTAGTGTTTTTAAGCCATATATCCCTCTTAAGGGTGTATACTACCAAATCAAATCCCATAGACGACAATAGTAACATATGTGACTAAAATCGACATAAACGCCACGGATATAAATACTACCACCCGAGAGGTATCGTTGCAGTTACGCTTTGCTGTTAGTGTTGGTGTGATCCCCCTTTTTTTTCCATTAGTATACTTGTTGCACAAATGAAAATTAACTGAATATTTCTGGAATTCTGGATTCCAGCACTACCTGATTTTGTTTTTTAATCGAGAATACTGTAACTAGTTAATGACAAAGGGTATCGGCTTTATCCTGTGAAGATAACAATTTCATTTGACCTGAACAGGATAAAGCAGATATCCTCTGGCATTAACTAGTTATTATCTTTATCATGCAGACCATAAAAATTAAGGGAAAATAGAGGATACTCTCCGATTGTCTTAATTTATCAGCAGAAGTTGATAAAAGTATGAAATCTGAGGCTTGCTGAGGATTTTTATACTTTTATCAACGAGTGCTGATCAATTATGATATCACAAGACATGGGGGGCGGGGGTATTCGTTTTATCATCCATTATCATTATTGTCATTTGCGACAAATATAAACAATATCAGTAATGTGGGTTAAATGTCACTATATTTGGCAGCAGTAGACTTATTAACTAGCAGAACATCACTAATGATAGGTTTAGCGCTAAAACATACACAGTGACGTAACAAAATAATGTCTTGTGATTAAAATTTGACCAATCAAGATTTTAAGAAGTGATATCTCCAAGGAGAATATCGCAGGAGATATCGCAAATTATATTGCCAGCAATATCTCGTACAAAAGCGTTTAATGGATGATAAAAGCAATTATTTCTATTATTTGAGCTACATTGTATGATGAATGACCTAGAGGTCAAATGAGCAATTTTGTAATGTAGCTATGTATATGACATCACATGTGTGACATCAGATGTCATAATCTGCTAGTATACCTTTATGACTGCTTTAATTGGTCATCATAATCGGCCAATAGAAACAGTGGTTGCAGGATAAATAACATTAACCGTCTACGTTTCAAGACTGCAGTTTTTCAGATTTTTCATCCAATGTTATTTTGTATTTTCTATGTCATGTACATGGAACACTTGTAAAAAAACAAAACTCTATGTATTCTGATATTAGACAAATATATAATGATGGGTTTTTTTCTTTTTAGGTCAAAGGTCATGATGAGTTATAGTCAACTGCAGATGGGTGCATACAAAACCTGTGAATATGTGTACAACAGTTTTTAAATTATTTATATCATACAATATTTTGTGTGAAAGTGCATCAACGACTTATTATTTTGTGACATGTTTTTAGCAGTTTTCTGTGTGACTTTCTGCTATGTTGTTATAAATGAATCTCGCAAACAGAGTACTAGTATTTTAATTTAAAGATAAATTCTGTGTCCACTTTAAAAATATATATATAAATAAATAAAAAATAAATAAATAAACTAAAAAGAAATATTATTAAAAATATCACATTTTATATGTACATTACAGTTACAATTACAAGTATTTTAATTTAATTTGGCAGCAGTCAGCAGGGTAGTGTTAAAATCATTTATTGCTAGTTTGTGTTTATTGATTTTAAACAGGCAAAAATATTAGTTTTAGCCAAATACCAAATTTTTTAAAGTAGCAAAAACTACATTTATAAAAATAAATAAAAAAACATTTGCTGAATATAAAATGATTTAACCAGACTGACTGAAAATTGTATACCTTAATTGCGTTAAACTTTTTAATGTTAGGCGTGGCTGTTCACCAAGTTCAAAATGAGAAACTTGTAAACATTTCCCTGCTATTGGAGCACATTGATTAATTAAAAGTTTAAAGTTTGTTTTGTTTAACGACACCACTAGAGCACATTGACTTATAAATCACCAGCTATTGGATGTCAAACATTTGGTAATTCTGACATATAGTCTTAGAGAGGAAACCATCCCAAAGACAGGATAGCACATACCATGACATTTATTAGTTAATCGTCGGCTATTGGATGTCAGACATTTAGTAATTCTGATAATTCAGATGAAACCTGCTACATTTTACCATTACCCGTAGTAACAAGTGATCTTTTGTATGAACTTTCTCACAGACAGGATAGCACATACCATTGCCTTTGGGGCACTGGTTGTGACAGAAATTTCCCCCCCTCCCCCAAAAGTGTTGTGAATTTTAGTGCAACATAAAAACTGTTACTGTCTATATTCTTTAAACAAACCCCCCAAAAAACTCCTTTTACTTTTTATGACCCAGGTAAATTTGTTTTATTTGTTTTTTATTTTACCATGGATCATTTTCATATTTGACCAAGTGTTCATCACTTAGTTTAACTTCCACTTCTCATAACCCTATGAATATGACCTCGGTGCAAGGGCAAGGTCATTTAGAACTTGGTTGCAGTTATGTTGATGAACGTGCCTGAACCTCTTTTGGATATAGGCACGTAAATAAAGTACCGGTAACAGTATGTCAAGGTTTCTCTGATTGGTTTTAACTGTCGAATGTTTTAATGGATCACTTGGTATGAGTATTCATCATGATATCTCATAAATAAAAACAACATGGATGTCGTATTACTGGAGAATATTGCAGCCAAATTGTAGCAATATTATTGATATATATTTTTATTATAAATTGTTGGGATTTGATTGGTTTATATTAACGTCGATTGATTGTTATCGTACTGGTATTTCCATTATGTTAACATGATATTGTTATTGGTACATGTATTAGTATTTATTCACCTTATAAATACAGTGAAACCCCCCTAAACATGATATTGTTATTGGTACATGTATTAGTATTTATTCACCTTATAAATACAGTGAAACCCCCCTAAAACGGACACCCTTGGGACCAAGTCAAAAGTCCGCTTTTAATATGTATCCGGTTTAGAAACGATCTCTTCTGTACAGATATTTATAAAGGGACCGAGAAAAACGTCCGGTTTTGAGGGTATTCCAGTTTACTGAGGGTCTGGTTTTGAGGGTATTCCAGTTTACTGAGGGTCCGGTTTTGAGAGGTTTCACTATAGTTGGTATTTGGTTGGTTGTATTGGGAATGTTTGCGATATGTGTGCTATTAATGCTACTGGTCCATCTTTTACGTTTTTAAAGTGTATGGATTTTACTGGTTAACTTAGACGTGTGTGATTTTGGTTCTTCTTTACATAACAGAGAGGTTTTGCACACCATTACTGTTACAAGTATTCACAATGGTCCGAGTTTTCAAAGCTTGCTTATGTCTTACATGTGTTATGATTCACTAACAGTACTCATTGTTTAGCTACATGTAGTTTCGCAGATCGGCACCGTTAGTGACTTAAAGATGGCAGCATTTTCACAAGTATTATTTATTTATTTATTATTATATTAGTAGTAAATTATGTTATATTTTATCCACACAATTTATTAAATGTAGCCAGCCTTTTGATCATAAAGATCAAGAAGCAAGTGCTGTGACTTCACCAACTAATCTCAAAATGATGACCTATTTGTAACAGTACCGGTTGCGAAACCGCTAATGTTGTAACAAAACTGTTACAGATACATTTTAAAATGTTCTATTATATAAAATTTTATTAGTTTTTGTAGTCTTATCCGGTAGAAAGCAGTCTTAGTGTGTACAAGATTCAGCTGACATAATGCTTACGGACATCTTGAAAAATTTGTGAAAAATCTCTCTCTAGTCTGCCAGACCAAAACTAATTAGGCGATAACCGTATGGAGTTTTTAGATTTGCGGGTGTTATTGTCTATTTGATCCCACAAATGTCATTTTTAACCAATGGAACTAACTGTATATTTGGTATTTCTTGAAAAAAATACCTGGCTACAATCTAACTGTAGACCCTTGAATCGTCAACTTCGCCTGTTCCAATAGCTAATGGCGTCATTAGCTTTCCGGGTGTTATTGTCTATTTGATCCCTGAAAAAGAATGTAATTAACCAATCACAATACAGAACACACTCGCCATCAGTTTACAATCAAAATTTACTTTACACGAGGCGTCAGGGCTGTTAACTGAAAAAAAGTGTGATCGACCTATGTTGATTTTTTACATGGTACTTGTCTGTTGAGAGCACTCCCTAAAATGAGTAGTCACGTGACCATCTCAATAGTGTTGTATTTTTCACAGAACATATTCTGACATAAAAATTGTATTGAATTGCATGGAGTAATTAATGGTGGTGTGTAACCTTTATTGCTTGAACTACTGAAGAGAAATTGGACCTGAGGTTGCTTTCTACGGCACAAGAATATAGTGAGAAGTGCTTGTTTTGCTTGTACTTAATTACTCCTAGTATTATATTAGATAGGTAAGTGTGTCGTTCTGCTTCACTAGTCATGTGTTAGTGTTATATATGGAACTAGTCATATATGGAACTTAATATAATTCACAATATATGACAGATGAATCATATTTTTATAACCAAACTTCTTTTTATATTTGGGATGTATGAGGAAACATCTGTATTCATTTGTGGTTTGTTGGTAGTAATATAGATGTTATACAATGTATATATTTTTTCATTATTGATTATTAAGTAACTACATGTATGTGGTTACAATATAAATATACTTGGTGGTAAAATATATTTTGAAAAACATGTTACCAGTTATTATCAAAGTTTATGTCCCAAGTGAAATTAATTTAAATTTGCCATCAATTTTATCTAGAGACAAAGAAAAATGATTTCAGACATAATCTTCACAAGTGATATCATTTTACCAATTTAATATTCTATTTGTTACTTACCTATAATAATTGACCTGTTGGAATTTTGCCAAATTTGATCATATTTAATAACAAAAGTTAGTTTGTTTTGTTTAACAACATCACTAGAGCACATGATTTAGTACATGTACTCATTAGCTATTGGATGTCAAACATTTGGCAGCTTAGCAACGACACTTGCTTCATTTTTGTATTAGTAGCAAGGGATCTTTTATTTGCACTATCCCACAGACAGGATAACACATACCACAGCTTTGATATACCAATTGTGGTGCACTGGCTGGAATGAAAAATAGTCCACTTGTCCCACCAATGAGGTTCGATCCTAGACTGATCACACATCAGGTGAGCACTTTAGCATTGGGTTACATCTCTGTTTAGTAACAAGTTCATTGGGTTACATCTCTGTTAAGTAACAAGTTCATTGGGTTACATCTCTGTTTAGTAACAAGTTCATTGAGTTACATCTCTGTTTAGTAACAGGTTCATTGGGTTACATCTCTGTTTAGTAGCAAGTTCATTGGTCAATAATTGTAAAACTATACTAAATATTTTCCATGTTATGACTACTATCAGTATGTCACATGCTTCCAACCAATAAAGGGGGAGGGTCTAACAGGTTTTTTTATGGGGACCAGTGACCTTTCTAGGCAACTAATACACCAGGACATTGGAAATAGTTCTTAATCTCTTGTCTCTTTTTTTTTTCTTTTTTTTTAATAAATGGTGCTATAAATATAGATTATTGCATTAGTGGAAGTGCCATACAAAATTTATGACATGAGTTTGGGAATTATTTTATTCTTTGAACAAGATTTAGGGGTATAAAACAATTCCCAAATGAGTTCCTTAAATTTTGTGTCGCATTTATGTAAATCTGATCATTTATTTATTATTGATAAACTATGATTTATTATATACATTAAGTATGATTGTAATCACTTCACAATTAATATTAATAACATTCAGTGAGGTTAGTTACAAAGATGCTGAATAATGTCAATTTCACAAAGCCTAACTGCTGCAAGCAGACTAGTGATGTTAAAAGCATGTCATACCGGTAATGGTATTCAATGAATTGTTATGATCCATGCCATAAAGATAGCATGGGAAAATACAATATTTATGTAATCGTTTATTGTGAACAATATGGAAATTAAATAATGTTCATCAAATGTGCTATGGAGAAGTTATAGACTTGCAAGCATGGCTGTGATATCGCAATCTGAGGACAGGATTAATTTTCTTTTTAATGATACATCAACACATTTTATTTATGGTCATATAGTGTAGGGCATAGGGTTAAGAACCAAATAGATAATAAAAAAAGAAATCTACAGCCGCCACTCCAAAGTCTATTCTTTTTTTTAGCAGCAAGGTATCTTTTATATACACCATTTCGCAGACTGGATAGCAAATACATGGTATTTGTTACACCAGTTGAGGAGCACTGGTTGGGTGGAGAAATAGCCCAGTGGGCCCATAGATTGACCGTGCATACATGGTCTTTGTTACACCAGTTGTGGAGCACTGGTTTGAGGGAGAAATAGCCCAGTGGGCCCATAGATTTACCGTGCATATATGGTCTTTGTTACACCAGTTGTGGAGCACTGGTTGGAGGGAGAAATAGCCCAGTGGGCCTACAGATTGACCGTGCATACATGGTCTTTGTTACACTGGTTGAAGGGAGAAATAGCCCAGTCGGCCTACAGATTGACCGTGCATCAGGGGATCACTTTAACACATCGTGTCCTGTGGGTGGGACGTAGCCCTGTGGTAAAACGCTCACTTGATGCGCAGTCGGTTTAGGATTGATCTTCATCGGTGGACCCATTGGGCTATTTCTCGTTCCAGCCAGTGCACCACTACTGGTATATCAAAGGCTATGGTATGTGCTATCCTATCTACCGGTTGATATTTTTCATATTAAAAAAACCCATTCGTGGCAAATCCTCTATATAATAATGAGAGATTGTTTACTTGACCCTATATGAAATTGTATATTACCTAGATGCAATGTATTTGACCTTCATTTAGAACTGCAACCTTAAGAATATTTTAATTATTTATTACATTACTTTTCTTCCATGACATGACATTCTTTATAGGGCCACCCATAACACCCCCCCCCCCCCCCCCCCATATGTACACCATTTGTACTGTTGATCATGACCTCCCTTTCCCCATGTATAGGTGTACGATCATTACGTCCCTTTCCCCATGTATAGGTGTACACCAATCTTTCACTCTGAATAGTCCATCAGATACAGTTAGCAGTATGGATTGCATACATTTGATAATGAAACAAATCTCGAGAAATCAGAGTAATAAGTTAAAGAGACATTTTATTAAAGGTGCAGACCTTAGTTTCAACCCATGATAATAAACACGAAGTATAACGTTACAAGAGAGTGAAACAAGAGTCTGTGAAGTTTGAAACGGTGAAATATCGTTAAACATAGACTAAAACACGACTCAATACCTGTTACTTCTCAGAGGCACGTGCGTTTTTAAAAATATGAAAAATGCATTTTGTGGTATTAGGCACACCAGGATAGCCAGAAACACTATGAATGTACGGAAATAGATAATCTAAACAACAAAATATAAGCAATGTTTGATTTCAGTGATCATAAATGGCTCTAATAGTAAAAAATATGCCTTAGTGTTTAAAAACTGGGGTCTGTTCCTTTAATAGTATATTAAAGTTGTACACAACACTGCTGCAATTGTCAGTTTTTGCTGTAAACTTAACAGCATGGTTTCTCAGCACGTTTCAATGCTTTTATTTTTATACCCATTTTTACTATTACATGTATTATTATTTACAAAAGAAACTGAATCCAACGTTTTCCAAGAGTGAAAAATCGAGATCTATTACTTGTTACATGTATTCATCATATCCTGTATGCAGTTATTATACCAGTTGCCCATTAAAATATATTTGATTTACGTACCCCTTGAAGAGGCTTTATGTAGCTCATGGAGGCGCATGGACTCACTATATCTAAAGAACCATTAAACTATCTAGTTTCTTTTTACATTTCAACTTTGAATGGTATTAACAAATGTTTTGTTTTTTCTATTTATAGTAGTACAGAAAAAGCTGGGGTTGTTTCTTTGGGACCAAGGTGCTAAAAGTATTTAATGCTGCACAGTTACATAAAATTATTGAAAAAACAAAAGAAAGAAAAGAAATTCACTTTGTACAGTTGAACAGTAGAAAAAGCATGTAACACAGAACATATATTTTGAACAAAAGCAGTTTTATTGTGTATTGATGGGGAAAGTTTCATTTTCATACGCGACTTGACTCGGTCCAACATAAAATTTTCTCACCATTGTTGGGGGTTTATTTACACCTTCTTTTTTTTTTAGGATAAAAAACATTTCTTTAATCATTTGAGCATTATTTTTGCCCCCCAGGGCCCAGTGATTAAAAATTTCTGTTTTATGTTTTGTTTTTGTTTAACGACATCACTGGAGAACATTGATTAATTAATCATCGGCTATTGGATGTCAAACATTTGGTCATCAGAGGAAACCCACTACATTTTTCCTAATGGTCAGTTCAGGTTAGATCCTGTCATAGGGTTTTACGTGTACATTTAGAACAAATTGTTTTAGCGCACGCCTGTCATGAGTGCAGGTGCCGGCTTCGGACAGGACAGGAAAAGGGTTGGGGTGGGTGGATCGGAGAGGTGATCTCCTGTGCCGGCATGTGCCAAATTACCAAATATTTGACATCCAATGACCGATGATTAATAAAACAATATGCTCTAGTGGTGTCGGTAAACAAAACAAACTTGATTAATTACGGTCAGTACATGTTGAGTAGGTTTTCATCGATATAGCATTTTTTGACATCACGTTTTGTATGGAGCACCATTTTAAAAGTACGACATGTACCAAAATTTTAAAGTCTACCATAAGTACACAACACAATAAAATTGGTTTTATGCAAATTTGCACTGGTCTGCTTTGCATACTTTTTCTGCTATTCAATTTAAAAAAGCAGGTTTGGGGTTTTTTTAATCCCCACAACACGCATGTATTATGGTGGTTAATGTGCACCATTATATATTGTATTTAATGATATACCAATATATAATATCGCTGGTTAAGGTGCATAATAATGATTATCAGGGTGGGATTTAGCTCAGTCGGTAGAGTGCTCGCCTGACGTGCTTACGTCGCTGGATCGAACCATCTTGGTGGATCCGTTCAGCTGATTGGCTTTTTTCTCGTTCCAACCAGTGCACCACAACTGGACAAAGGCTGTGGTATGTGGGAAAGTGCATATAAAAGATCTCTTCCTGCATTAGAAAAAATGTAGGGGGGGGTTCCTCTGAGTCAGAATTACCAAATGTTTGACATCCAATAGCCGATGATTAATCAATGTGCTCCAGTGGTGTCGTTAAAAAAAAAATAATAATAATAATGGTTATATATTGTGGTTATTCATTTATTGTGGTTACTCCATTAATCAATATATTTTGTGGTTCCACTATTAGTCTTGTATTGTGGTTACTCCATTAATCAATATATTTTGTGGTTCCACTATTAGTCATGTACACCATTATATTGTGGTTCCTCGTATATATACTTATTTATGTTGTGGTTATTCATACATTTTGTGATTACTCATATATATATATATATATATATACATGTATATATATATACACACATTGTGGTTACTCACTATAATTATATTATGATTATACCATAACCATGTGCTTCATCATATATCAGTCTCCAGGCATACTATATGAACTTATGTATTAAAGTCACTCTACAGTTATACCAAATAGAGATTATTATATGAGCTCGTATGTCATACTGATTTTACGAAAAATACAGGAATCGAGACATCAAGTTTCGTAAAATCAGTACTATTCACAATGCGAATGTAATAATTTCTTTATTATCCATATTATTCTTTGTTTTTGTTTTTTAATGAGAAGGACCGTGTCAAAATGTTACAACTACAACTAAAAAGAAACAATGAAATGACATCATTACACATTTTTATTGCACCTGTGCTTCCTATGTTTTTTATTAACTTGGTTATATTGAACCATGTGGATAATAATAATATATGTGTACCAGTAGTGAAACCTGTGGAACTTATGTTACTGGTTTTAGATGGTGTTTATATGTGGTTTTATTACATGCAGTATAGTCAAGTTGCTTATTATACACGATTCTTGTCATATTTGCTGTTTTTATGCAAGTATAGCGAAACCTCCCTAAACTGGAAACACACAGGACCAAGTAAAAAGTCTGGTTTAAGGGGTATCCAGTTTAGACAGGTTTTGTTCTGTACTGGCATTTGCTGTTTTTTATGCTAGTACAGCGAAACCTCCCTAAACTGAAAATCTACAGGACCAAGTAAAAAGTCTGGTTTAAGGGGTATCCAGTTTAGACAGGTTTCGTTCTGTACTGATATTTAAAAAGGAACCGTGAAAAAGTTCCAGATTTTGGGGAAGTCCGGTTTACTGAGGTTGCAGTGTTGAAGGATTTTATTATTACATGCAGTATAGATAAGTGGTTGTTAGTCCGGTTTACTGAGGGTGCAGTGTTGAAGGATTTTATTATTACATGCAGTATAGATAAGTGGTTGTTAGTCCGGTTTACTGAGGGTGCAGTGTTGAAGGATTTTATTATTACATGCAGTATAGATAAGTGGTTGTTAGTCCGGTTTACTGAGGGTGCAGTGTTGAAGGATTTTATTATTATATGCAGTATAGATAAGTGGTTGTTAGTCCGGTTTACTGAGGGTGCAGTGTTGAAGGATTTTATTATTACATGCAGTATAGATAAGTGGTTGTTAGTCCGGTTTACTGAGGGTGCAGTGTTGAAGGATTTTATTATTATATGCAGTATAGATAAGTGGTTGTTAGTCCGGTTTACTGAGGGTGCAGTGTTGAAGGATTTTATTATTACATGCAGTATAGATAAGTGGTTGTTATACTAGGTTTATTATAGTAGGTAGTAGCCCAGTGGTAAAATGCTCGCTTGATGTGCGGTCAGTCTGGGATAGATCCCCATCGGTGGGCCCATTGGGCTATTTCTCGTTCCAGCCTGTGCACCACGACTGGTGTATCACTGGTATGTACTGTCCTGTCTGTGGGATTGTGCATATAAAATAATCCCTTGCTACTAATGGAAAAAATGTATCAGGTTTCCTCTCTATGAATTACCAAATGTTTGACACCAATAGCCGATGATTAGTCCATGTGCTCTAGTGGTGTTGTTTAAAATAAAACACTTTAACATATTAGATATGTTCTACATGCAAATTTACAGTTATATGGTTAATGACCACACAGCTATTGAGAAAGGAAACCCACTGTCGCCACTTCATGGGCTACTCTTTTCAATTAGCAGCAAGGGATCTTTTATATGAATCATCCCACAGACAGGATAGTACATACCACAGCCTTTGTTATACCAGTTGTGGAGCACTGGCGGGAACGAGAAATACATGTTACATAAAGAAAACTTAAATTCTTATTTGCATTTCTCCGACAGTGGCGACTACATATTTATTTGCATTTGTCCGACAGTAGTGACCAGAACTATATATTTGCATTTGTCCGACAGTGGTCACTACAACTATATATTTGCATTTCTCCGACAGTGGTGGCTACAACTACATATTTGCAGGTGCGTGTTCAGGGGTCAAAACTTATCACTGCTCAGGTGTATTTGCTTTTTTCTCAGCATATTTTCCAGGGTAGCATGACTACCTCTTTATAAACTTCTGTCACCAGAGTCTAGACCCCCTCCCCACCCTCCAATGCTAAAATTCATGCACCTGATTTGTACAGTATTGTTTTATTAAAAAAAACGAGTCTGTGTTCAGTAATGAAGTGGGTATTAGTAGAATTATTTAGTTTGCATGAAATGGGGTAAAATATTTACAAGAATAGTTTCTCAACATAACTTGATATGCATGTTCATTTTTATGATTTTAAAAAATAAATTATTTTATAATATCCTTGTGTACATTCTTATTATTATATGTTGTGTTTGTGAAGTGAAAACGTATTGGTGAAACAATATATATTACAGAATACACAAAAATGCAAAGTTATCCCATCCACCTGTCAAGGACCTTTAAATTCTATTTTCAAAAACTACAGGGGGTTTTGGGCCCCCTCTATTAACAAAATCCTGGTTCCGCACCAGTATGTTGAATAAACTGGACATCAACGTGAGCAGGGGCGGGACCTAGCCCAGTGGTACAGTGTTCGCTTGATGCACGGTCGGTGTGGGATCGATCCCCGTCGGTGGGCCCATTGGGCTATTTCTCGTTCCAGCCAGTGCACCACGACTGGTTTATCAAAGGCCGTGGTATGTACTACCCTCTCTGTGGGATGGTGCATATAAAAGATCCCTTGCTGCTAATCGGAAAGAGTAGCCCATGAAGTGGCGACAGCGGATTTCCTCTCTCAATATGTGTTTAACCATATGTCCGACGCCATAGAACCGTAAATAAAATGTGTTGAGTGCGTCGTTAAATAAAACATTGTTCTTGTTAAATATGAGCAAGATTGAACTACCCCACAATGAACCAAGTTCCATACATCAACCATTTAATGTTTTTTTATGTGTACAAGAAAGTCTGTTTACAGACCAGCAGACCTCACCATTTCAGGAGTTGTCATCATCAGGAGGATCTGTCACTCCTCCAAGACTTGATTCTGAATGATCAGATGTTTGACATCCAATAGCAGATGACTATTTAATCAATGTTTAAACAAAACAAACTAACTTTAATTCAAGGAGAGTAATTTTTAAGCTCTCCTTAGTATGTGAATTTATTTTTTTAACAGTACATTTACTACAAAAGGATTAAATATTGATGCTGAATATGGTAATATTTTAACGTATTTATGTGTTACGAAAAAAATCTTCAAATTTTAATGTTGGTCGGGTACGAAGATTTGTGCAAGGGTTAAGGCAATGCTGTATGATACGATCATCTCATACAATTGTGACAAAACAAACATGGTTTGATCAGTTGCTACACAATCGACTGATATCAGATCAGGTACTCGTATTGTGTGGATTCTTCTTTAGGCTTGCTAAACTGACAACCCCCATTCAGAATGTACACAAAGCATCAGTTGAAACCATATCATAAGTATCGGCTGGGAATATGGAAAATTTTGCACCAATGGCCAAAACAATGTAGAAAATGTTAACTTCTTTTAAATAGCTCCCCATAATCTAAGTCAGCGGTGCAATTAATTTCTCACAATTGTTTTCACAAAAAGTCCGTTTGTTTTGTTTAACGACACCATTGGATCACATTGATTTATTAATCATGGTGTCGTATCACATTGATTTATTAATCATCGGCTATTGGATGTGAAACATTTGGTAATTCTGACATGTAGTTATTAGAGGAAACCCGCTACCTTTTTTCATAATGCAGGAAAGACTGGAAAGCACATACCACAGCCTTTGTCTAGTTATGGTGTTGTTTTCACAAGGTGTGAAAAGAACAACACCTGAGCACATTTTAAACTATGGCAGTTTGATGTCAAACTTGACTATTCATGGGCTACTCTTTACAATTAGCAGCAAGGGATCTTTTATATGCACCATCCCACAGATGGAGTAGTACATACCACGGCGTTTGATATACCAGTCGTGGTGCACTGGCTGGAACAAGAAATAGTGCAATGGGGCCACCGATGGGGATCAATCTCACACCGACCGCGCATCAAGCGAGCACTGTACCACTGTCATTAAATAAAACAAACTTTGATTTAATTTTTACTCCTACTATAAACTGTTCCATTACATCATATTATTGTAATGTCTCCTTTAGATCAAAAATAGCAGTTTGACACCAAATACCAGCTGATTAAACATGGTAAACAAACATTCCTTTCATGTTTTGTATCTCATTTAAATCCTCATAATACAGGCCAATCTGCCATCCAACTAACATAAAAAGTTTATTTTGTTTAACAACATCACTAGACATATTGATTAATTAATCATTGGCAATGTCAAGCATTTAGTAATTCTGACATAGATTTCACAGGAAACCTGCTACATTTTTCCATTAGCAGCAAGGGATCTTTTATTATCACTTTTCCACAGACAGGAGACAGGACAGCACATTCCACATCAATTGACATCTGGTTGTGATGCACTGGTTTGAATGTGGGAAAAATCCAGTTGGAGAATTGGTCCCTTGAGGGGGTTTGATCCTTTGACCCAAGCACTTTACCAACTCAGTTAGGTCCTGTCCTTGAACTAACATATGCATGTAATTATGTAAAATAAAATACAAATGCAAAACTTAATTTTTTTTATTTGCTGCATTTTGTGATGAGCAATATTTCATTTAAAAGTGTTCGAGGAGAAACGGACAGACAGCTGGTGTCCAGCTGTATCCAGTCCTCATCCTGTGTCACCTCGAGAACAATGTCCTTGACCCTGCTCAGGTCAAACAGAGCATGTCGTTTCTCACAGAACCTCCAGTGCATGTTCTGCAATCTGCCACGACGACCATTTGCTTTTGACAATAATTGAGCTTTCATAGCAGTTTCTTCAGATAATCCAGCATTAACGTCCGATTCGCAGGATAATCCATACTTTATGTCTGCTTCTGGAGATAATCCAGCTTTTATGTCTGCTTTCTGAGATAATCCAGCTTTTACATCTGTTTCTTGTGATAATCCATCTTTTACGTCTGATTTCTGAGATAATCCAGCTTTAATGTCTGCTTTCTTCGATAATCCAACTTTTACATCTGGTTCCTGAAATAATCCAGATTTTACATCTTCTTGAGATAATCCGTCAAGCAAATCAAGGCAACAATCCCCTGAATGTGTTTTGTCTCGAAATACTGTATGGAAGTTGGTATTTGTTAGAGAATGTCCATCTATCCGATTTGACAAACATTCTGTCTTAGAATCACCAAATCTTTTCCCATCTAATGAAGAATAATCTTCTGCACATTCAGCACTAAAGTCTTTTTCACATTGGTTTTCTTGATTAGATTTGCTTGTTTTATTTATGTTGGCATGATCAAACACAGTTTTGTCAATAGAAAATACTGCAGAACTATTGGCAATCGAATCACCATGTTTATCACTTGAAGATTTACCAATCTTGTTTCTATTAACTGAAGATGGATCGGGGGTTGAGTTAGCAGTATCAGAGTCACATGAATGCCTGACATCCAATGAAAGTTGGTGTACCATAATACTGTTATCTAGACAACCAATAGACTTCAGTCTATGCAGGGCAATTGACAGCAACAAACCATAAAACTCAATGACATCAATCCCAGCACTTGCTTTAAGAATGAGCTGAAACCAAAAAAAAAACTATAAAATTTCTTTAAAAAAGCAATCATAATTGTTTAATACAGTATATATATTATAAATGTATTTGTTACACGATGCGATTATGTTAGGTTCTATTATAACCATACCAGTTTAATCCAATACTCTATACACACCACACCAATAAACATTTCCAAAAAAAAAATCTTTACTTATTCAGAAATGAAAGTGGGTTATGAAAACAAATCCAGAACATTTAATATTGGTAATCAGGTACTAAGACTGGCCTTGGGATTAGGGATGTACACTGGTCTAATATGGAGGCCCCATTCAGAATGGATGCACAGCATCAGCCGAAACCGTATCGTACTTTTTGGACAGAGAATATGCAAAACATTTGACAAATAGAGGAAAACTCAAAAAGCTCTGTACAGCAGGGGTGGGGAAAAATAAAATTGTCAATCGGTCCCACTTGATGTCGTCACTACCAGAGGGGAAAAAAGAAAAGAATAAAAAGAACATTTAAAAGACGATATTTGCCAAATAGTTTTTTTTAAAAATCATAGTGACATTTGTATAGTTTTATCTTGAATCATGAACGCGAAATGACAAACATGAAACTTTTTTTTTTTTATCACAACAGTAAAAAACACCCACAAATTGTATATATTTTACATAATGGAATAAATAATATAAAAAATGAATAACAGTTATGAATTTTAATTCCCATATATGTATAAAAAGTACAAGTATTCAGTACGGTGTCCTGAAAATTAATAAAAGATGGCACCGTTGAAGCGTTTGACAGCCTGAGCTAGCACATGTTTAGACAAAGAGAGTAATAACGTCATCACTGATTGGATGAAATTTGACCTCTGCTGGCTCTAGAGATAACAGTACATGTAGCTGTTCTGTTTACTCCCACTTGTTAACAAAAAAGGTGGAAACCTTTTGTTAATTTTAAAATCCTTTATAATTATTGGATACACTACATTGAACAGTCAACAATAAATACATTTATCGATTATTTCAGTATATTTTATGCTATTTCAAGCAGTTTGTATTGCACAAAAGCCTCTTGCTTCGGACTAGGACACTCGACCCGACAGAGCTCCGTACACATGCAGGTGTTGACAGGTGTCGATTGTAACCAGTTGCAAATTCTGGGTCCTTTGTTTTAATTGGAGTGCTGTCTAAACTAAGAATGGTGCTATCGTTAACGTCTGTTTAATCTCTTGACCAGCTCAGCGACTTTGACAAATGTCTAGCCTTGTAGGTCTGACTTCAGTGACTGGCGATACACTTAGGCAGACTTTAAAATCACAAACGTCTGAAACACCAGCCATATTGACCACTATTTATTTATTATTTTAAATCTTGCACGAGATACCGAAGTCTGGGCAGGCCGGTCCACTTGCCGGATAGGAATTTGTTCCAATAATAGAAATGGACAGGTGCTTCGGACCGACAAGAATGACAAAAGTGGGACCGGCAAACGCACGTTTTTAAAAAAAAAAATCGGTCTCAGAGATCGAGAATCGGTCCCAGACCGGGAAAAAAGGGCTTTTCCCCACCTCTGCTGTACAGATGATTAAAAATCCAGTATTCTGCAAAAATTTCTGCTTATTGAATTACAATACAGTTCAATACCTGACACTGCTGATGCCATCCATCCATGGACCGACAATCTGAGATCTCTTTCTTCACATCTGCCAAGCTCTGTTTCATGAATTTCCAACAGATGTCAATGTTACAGCCATTGAACCAATTGTGGTTGATAGAGATGGTATCCTCCTATATATAAAAAGAAAAAAGAAGAGCATGCATTAATTGAATGGGTGCTCCGACGGGAGTTGACCCAGGAACATATCACATCTCAGGCAACCACTGAGCTACATCTCACTAAACGGGTAAAGTCTGGCTTTTGTCTTTCAACAAATCAATTATGCCAATTTCAGCCCATTTGATAAATATTACATGCAATCCTCATTTTAGTATTGTAAAGAAATGGCAATCCAATCCAATATTTATTTACATGCTCCTATACCACTAGGGTTTCAAGCATGTCTGTCACGGGCCCCTCCTCTGGATAGCCAGCAGGAGTGGTCCGGGACAGAAATATAGGGGCAATTTTAAACTTTACTCCAAAAATATTTGAGGGGACATTACCAATTTATTTGTGCTTTTCAAACATAAAATACCTATTTCTAAAAATTTAGCCACATTTTTAGCCGGGCGGTCTAAACTTAAACAACTCTAAATCTATATCTTCTTATTTAACCCTAAGGGAATTAAGGGTGAGGTTCTTCTCTAGACTAATCCGCCACACGGAAAATTATATCATTTGAGGGAGGTGCCATGTCGGTATTGGGAATCTAAGTGTGTCAGGCAGGAGGGGGCCGAGGCCCAGGGGAGGGGGGGCCGGAGCCCCCCGGACAAACCTTAAACTCTCCTACTGCCAAACCGCCTACGCCTACGCCTACCTCCTACCCTCCGGTGGTCTCCCGCCCCCCCCACCCCCCACTCCCAACCGCGATGCCCTCCACCGGCACGGCCCTCGTATAGTTGGTTTAAATTTATTTATTGGTTATATATACTCTTAACTTTAATACTCATAAACTATCCACTGGGAGAGTGGATGTCACTTTCAGAGTGACAGCATCATGTCCGGACGATGGAAAAGGAGTCTTCGTCTGTCCCCCCGCCGGAGTAGAAACGCACCCCCGGTGACCACTTGGTTCCGGGCGCCTCTCTGTAGTCCTCGAGAATCTAAAAGTTATGTCATTCACAGACGCCATCACCCTTTAATCTATAAAAACCGAAGAGCGGTCCAGGGCAATAATACCAAGGACCGCTAGACGGCATGGGTACTGCTAAGTCCCATTAAATTAGAGAGAGAGCACATCTGTCTCTCTCTCATGCTTTATTCCATAATAATTAAAAATATATAATAAAATAATATATCAAAATATTAAAATACAGAGCACGCTTGTAAACATTTATACAAATAAATTAAAATCCAAAAAAAAAAATAAAAAAAATACCAATCAGTTTAAAAATTTTACATATATATATAACGTAGCCGGTGAGCAGTCAAGAAATGTCTAACTGCCAGGTTAGACACCTCAATATTACACCCAAGCTGATCTAACATTCTCCCATTCATACCCCACATTCTTACTTAAAATCAAAAGGAAGGGAAAAAAACCCACCTACCTTAATAGTTAAAATTAATATTCTTGTAAAATTAAAATTAAAATTAATATATACTATATTTTATATTTAAAAGCCGGTATTTTATCTAGCTTCTAATATTATGCAGAGTAACTATGTCCAAGAGCACGCCAGGCGCGATAGGACAGAGAGCTATGTTATGAGTATTTATTCAGGAAATTAGTAAGTGTTAATGGAATACCTCAAGAATATAATAAGAGCACCAAAACCAAAAAAAGGGGGGGGGAGCAATGGAACAATCGGTCCCAGACAGCCATCCGAGACCATTGTCTGCTTAGCTAAATAACTGGTTATATTATATTTATATTGGTACATTAGTTCCAAGCACGAAGGCAATCAGGAGCCTATCAATTTCCCTCTTGTGCTCAATCGGGGGGTTCAGTAAATTTAGGCCGTTGAGCACTAAATTATGTCTCTTAAAAAAACTTTCTAAATTCTTACGTTTTAACCTGTGTCTGGTGCATTCAAGCAGAAAATGCCTCACATCCTCTACTTTATTACACACCAGACAGTTAGGGGTGGGAGATTTCTTTATTTTAAATTTATTACCATTAAGGCCATAACATACTCCCATTCTAAGTCTCGAAATTATTTTAGTGGCCTTAATGTTGAAGGATATTGGGCCGGGTCCCGCTGCCTTCGGCTTAATATATGCATGCCACACCCTGGTATGGTGGTCCCACTCGGACTGCCATAGTTTACCAAGATGTGGCTCTAATATAGAGTTAAATTCTTTATAATTATATTTAATCTCGATCCCTATTTTCTTATCACGCAGGCTATTTCTGGCGTTCGTGTCAGCAAGTTCGTTTCCTGGTATGCCGACATGTGCCGGCACCCATTCAAGTCGAACCTTAGTTCCACTGGTGATAATGCTATTGTAACATTTATATATTTTATTTACTAATTCGGGTCTAACACCCCCACATCCAAGGATAGCCTGAAGCGAACTTAGACTATCGGTGAAAAGCACATATCCACCAGGGCCATTTCTTTTAATATTATCATTTTGTATCCACATTAACCCATAAAGTATGGCAATAAGTTCAGATGTATAAACCGAAATATTATCAGTAAGCCTGGCCCTAATGGCTATCGGTTTTATATTTTTGTTAATTTTAATAGCGAAAGCCATACCTGTTTTTCCAGTGGCGGGGTCCTTCGATCCATCTGTGTACACTTGTACACAGTCTGGATAGAATTTTTCCACCACTGCCTGAAATATAATTTTTTTAATATATGGGTTATCATACTTAGTTATTTCATCTCTAATGTGGAAGTTTACCACTGGGCGTTCTAACTGCCACGGATAGTCCAGTCTACCACTAGCATCCCCAATGGTCAGTCCAGAAACTCCAAAATCAGTGGCATATTTATTAAGATAAGAAATAATGGATATATCCCTATCCCCGACCGTCTTAACCTCCTGAGGAGCTAAACTATTTATAGGAGAATCAGGCACCTGGTTCCTTGTTTTACTTATATACCGGAAACCTTGCCTGATTCTCCTCAAGGTAAGGGGAAGCACTCCCAATTCCACCATTATACTATCATATGGAGTACAGATAGCTCCCCCAATAATTATCTTGAGGGCCCTACCATATACTCCATCAAGTTTTTTTAAGTGTGTTTGGGTTGCACACCCAAAGGCCATTGCACCATACTGGAGTCTGGACACTATGAAGGCCTCGAAGACCATAAGCAGAGTTTTCCTGTCTGCACCCCATGACGTACCGGAAAGTATCCTCAAAAGATTTAAATAGAGGACACAATTACCGGTAATCCCAGCAATGTGTTCGATGAAACTAAGGGCATGGTCGAAGATTACACCCAGAAACTTGACAGACTGTACTTGTTTAATAATAATATTTTTGAATTTCAATTCTAACTTATATCTTTTTTTAAATTCTCTACATTTCTGAAATACTATACAGTTAGTTTTAGCTTTGGAGATAGTAACCCCCCAGGCTGCTGACCATCTATGTAGATTATCTAAGTCATTCTGGAGGTCTGTTTTGATATCATCATAGGTTTTCCCTATCCTCCAGAATGCTGTATCGTCAGCAAAAAGTCCGACACTTAGGGATGTTTTAGTGCTTTTATTGGAAGTGATAAGTGCTATATCTAGATCATTTATGAAGATTCCAAACAATGTGGGCGCTATCACTGAGCCTTGTGGGATACCATTCTCCAAATTTAAAATGGGGGAAAAACTACCATTAACATTAACGGCAAATGTTCTTTCTTCTAAAAATTTTACTATAAATGAGAACATTGCCCCTTTTATCCCCATTTGATAAATTTTGAACAACAAACCGCGTCTCCAGACCATGTCGTATGCCTTTTCAATATCCACAAAAACTCCCGCCACCTTGCGGCCATTCCGAAAGGCATCTTTGACCTCGGTTTGAAGCCTAACTAGGTGGTCGGTAGTTGAGTGGTGTCTCCTAAAACCACTCTGGAAAACCGACAATAATTTGTTGGTCTCCAGAAAGTGGATAAGGCGTTGGTTTACCATACTCTCCATGGTCTTACAGACGCTGGATGTTAGGGATATTGGTCTATAATTAGACGGATCGAGGGGGTCCTTACCCTGCTTTGGAAGTCCAAAGACCTCTGCATGTTTCCAATTAAGAGGAAGAGCCCCCTCGAGCCATATTAAATTATATAGTTCTAGGAACAGTCCGAGGGTTTTGGTAGGCATATGTTTAAAAAATATATAGCTAAATCTATCTGGCCCTGGAGCTGAGCCCTTACGGTTACCAAAAGCCTCTTTCAGTTCCCAGATTTTAAAAGGTGCATTGTATGGTCTGACAGAATCCGGACTATGATCTTCAAGGGGGATCGGGCTATCTCTTTCCATTTTAATTTTTCTAGTTTGAAAGAATAGTGAATAATTAGTTGTAGCTGAGTTTTGCCTAAACGTTGCTCCTAAAACATTAGCTTTTAATTGGTCATTAGTATAGACTTTACTGTTTTTAAGTATACTATTATTTTTTGTAGATCTCCCCTGAATCCTTTTAATCCTCGACCATACTTCTTTTACCTCTGAATCCTTGTTTAGCGAACTACAGAACTGGTGCCATGAGGCATTTTTTAATTTAATAATATTTAACTTTAATTTATATTTACTTTCTTTAAATTTCTGTATATTCTCTAAATTTATAAATTTCTTTAGTTTCCTTCTACATTTATTGCTTTCGGCTTTTTGCTTGGATAGTTCCTCATTCCACCACGGGACGGAAGAGCGACTACCCTTGTTACTAAATATTGGAATTGTTTTGTCTGCTATGTCTATAATTACTTTAATCAATTTATCATTAAATATATTAATATTCTTGTCCCTAATCTGCTCATGGTCCAAGAGACCACACATGTGACCAAAGTCCACCCAATTTGCTTTATCTAAATTCCATTTACGTTTAGTATTATTATTTTTATTATTCCAACTGTCTAAAATGTTAAATTTAATTTTTATGGGTAGGTGATCGCTACCCAAGTCATCAAGAGTCTCCCACTCACATTTAGCTGCTAATTTTTTTGAGACGAAAGATAGATCCAGACACGACCATGTATGGTGGGTGTCAGAAAAATAGGTAAAACTACCATCATTTAAACAAGCCATATTTAAATTATCCATATACTGTTCTATTATATTACCTTGTAAATTAGTTGTATCAGACCCCCATAAAATATTTTTACAATTAAAATCCCCCACTACTATTAAATTTATATTATTACTCCCTATTGGTTTCAAAAAGTCATCTATACTTAATTTTTTTCCTGATAATCTAGTATGTACATAGTAATTAAAAATATTAATATTATTATTTTTAGTATGAAGTGACACCCCCAAAACTTCGATCTCTGGTTTCGTCTCAATTACAGTAAGCTGGGAGTGGGAAATTCCATTTCTGACAAAGGTAGCTACCCCCCCCCCCCCCGTGGATTTATTGCCACTATTAAAAAAGAGACCTGTATATCCTGAAATTTTATATTCTGCAAATAGTTTATTTTTTTTAGTTTGTAAGGAGTTATTCGGTAATAAGGTCTCTTGAATGGCAATAATATCAATAAACTTATTATGGTCAATATAGTTTTTAAGTTCTGGGCCATTGGTGCGCAGACCACGGGCGTTCCACTGTAATATGTTTAAACCATTATGGTTAGTAAGTTTATTATTATTATTATTAAAATTTATATTCCTGCCTTTAGGGCCTGTCTGCATGATGAGACACGGAGCAATTCTATTTTCCCGGGGACTAACTTTGTCTAACAGTTTAGTCCACATTATCATTGCTCTGTGGCTCCTGTGCTACCAGGTCTCTAGCCCTATACCAGGCAACATTGCGTGCCTCAATGGCTTTAGGGTCAACCTCGATAGCTAAATTAATGTTTAACAACTCACAGGCATCACCAGAGGCCATCCGAATGTCAGCTATAGAAAATTTAGAAGTCGGGACCTTTTTATTCTCTCGGGTCAAAAGAAGTCCAGAAAGTATTCTAACTAGATCGAGAGCTGTAATTAAATGATCTGATTTTAATTGGTTGGTCCCTGAGGTTACGCCGGCATATGAATTAACAGCAGAGACTGGTCGGCTAAAATTATGTCCAGACTCAGTCTTGCTAGTTAATTTTGCGCCAGCTGCCAGTCCCGGGGAGCAGGGCCCAGCCATAGTGGCTTCCCGAGATTTTTTTGAAATGGGCACCCTGTCCGCCATGATGCGGACCGCCCTCCTATAGTCAGGACACCCCTTGAAATGGCAATCGCACTTAACATAACAGACCGGCCTCGGTGGCGTCGTGGTTAGGCCATCGGTCTACAGGCTGGTAGGTACTGGGTTCGGATCCCAGTCGAGGCATGGGATTTTTAATCCAGATACCGACTCCAAACCCTGAGTGAGTGCTCCGCAAGGCTCAATGGGTAGATGTAAACCACTTGCACCGACCAGTGATCCATAACTGGTTCAACTGGTTTGTGCTATCCTGCCTGTCATAAAAGAGTAGTCTATGTGACAACAGTGGGTTTCCTCTAAAAAACAGTGTCAGAATGACCATATGTTTGACATCCAATAGCCGATGATAAGATAAAAAATCAATGTGCTCTAGTGGAGTCGTTAAATAAAACAAAGTTTACTTTTTTTAACAAAACAGTTACCAATATAAAATACTGGGAAAAATAACATTTAAAACTCAACAGATTGTTTCTTATCCACGATTTCCTGACAAACAATGTTTATTACATTTTAACAATCAACATTATTTCTAATTAATCTTCTAGCATCCTGTCCAGGGCACACATATCTACCTTGACTGTCCGTCTAGGACATAACTTATGGTTAGTTCTTAGTGTTGACTGATCCAATACCTCCCCACCGACATGATAAAGCTTGCTCTAGGTTTGTGTCAGTACTGGGATTCGAACCCAATATCTTAACACTTGTGAAACAATGTTTCTTACCAAGTTCACCACTTGGTGGTGCCATCCACTGGGCACAAAGATTACCTCCCCTGCTTCCTGTATGACCTCGAACTGGTGTTGAAGTTTTCCATAGTTTGGGTAGGTGGATGTATTTTCGAGATCGGAGGACGTGACATCAAAAACAAGCTGACCAAACCTGTCCTTCAGGGCCTCTTCCTCACCTAAATAACACAGCATGCATTAACAACTATTCTGAACTCGACTGAAAATTCACCTGTCAAATTGTCAGTTGTAAGAAAAGGATATGGGAAGAAAAATAACATATTTAACTGATTTTGTATATAAATTAATGTATTCTGGTAGGCAAAAAATAACACCAAAATAACAAGGGTTAGGGTTATTGTGTTTTACTCATACTACGACACATTTATCAAGTTAAATAATAATTAAAGAGCTTCCCACCTCCCCCAATCTGATTATACCTGGAACAGCTCGTATGTGTCTTGGCAAAAATATAAGAGAAGAAACCCAATATGCCATTACATGACTACCTTTATTACAGAGCAAATATTTCATGCAAACCATCATTCTGTTCACATGATGGTTACGTAACTTTAAATTCACACAAACTGCCAATCAGTTACACACTGAACTGTTACATTCTAAAATTAAATTAAAAGAAACTTCAGGATCATCATAACTTTAATTTGTGCAACCACAAGTCAACAATAGACGGTGAAAATAATGTGAACAGTTCCGGTTATCCATTTTGAAAACAATTGGCCCCAATAAATCAGTTCAATAACATTCATTCATTCATTATTTACAGTAGTTTACACTTCAAAGCTTGCACATACAAACCAGGTGGGAATAAAATCCACTTCTTTCGACCACACACATTTGCTGACCAGCTGAAAGATCTCATTACATCTGCATGGAGCGGAGTCCTAGTGAACAAAAAAATAAATAGAAAAACCTCAGCACATTATAAATTATGCAGGGCTCACCAGGCCCACTGCCAATTCCTAATTTCTAATATCTAAAAATTGAGAGAGAGGGGAAAACCTGCTAATGCCACATTGCAACTTCTAATTGAGTCTGTACTCATGAATATTAAAAACAAACAAATTATATGTACAAATATTGATATTTTAAAATATATACCGTATTTCCTCTAATAAGCACCAGGGCGCTTATTCATTTTCAAATGTTTGCACACCCGACGCTTATTGGAGACCGGCGCTTAATGGAGACCCGGCCTTTATTTTTTCAAAAAAAAATTGAAATTAAAGCTAAAAACTACAAAGGTACAATTTTATATATTTTTAAACTTCAATTTCAAACTGTAACAAAACAATGAACAAATTAATATTATTTGTCCACGTAAAGTGCCTAAATAATGCCAGGGAGTAATCAGTTTTCGATCGTCTTACCCAACATATATTGGAAGCCCAGCGCTTATTAGAGGAAATATGGTATAGATTTCTCATAGTTTATATCTTAAACATGCCTTTTACATCCAAAAAATATGACCAAATAAAGAAAAGTAAAACCAAATATTAAAATAAAATAAATATTTAATTTAGTAATTAGTATAAATGTACATACCAGGAATCTTTTGGCCCCATGTAGACAAACTTGTAGTCATCCGGTTTATCAAGCTGGGTATCCCAGAATTCATTAAGCCAGTCTGATCGGAAATACACCGGAGTCTCATAGGCGGTATAATCTGGAAATGATCTTCAAGAGAAGAATTCTACTGAATATACTATATTCATCTACTATACAAGTTATCTTAGATTCATGGGGAGTTGGGGTAATATTTCATACAAGCACGAATTTTTTTTACATTCCTGCTAAAACACTGTAGAGAACAGTCAGCAGATTTGGGGAGAGTTGGGCCTTAACTTATACCCACTTCAGAAGAATACTGATACCAATACAATACATAAATACTACAAACAGTTTGTGTTTTTAAAGTTTGTTTTGTTTACCGACACACTAGACCACATTGATTTATTAATCATCGGCTTTTGGATGTCAAACATATGATCATTGTAACAAAGTCATAGAGAGGAAACATGCTACATTTTTCCATTAGTAGCAAGGGATCTTTTGTATGCACCATTCCCTCATACAGGATAACATATACCACAGCCTTTGATATACCAGTCGTGGTGCATTGGCTGGAACAAAAAATAGCCCAATGGAACCCACCGACAGGGATCGATCTTAGACCGACTGTGCATCAGGTGAGTGCTTTACCAATGTCTCACCCCCATTTGTGTTTTATGCAAACTTTGTATAACTACATAATTATATTTACTCCAATGCTTAAATACCTGTGTAAGAAAATTTGGCCCAATATATTCCACAATAGTCTTACGAGCATGCAAAAGTTTAAAAACTTAACCAGAGAGAAAAAGTAACTTTGTGAATCATTTTGGACAAGACAGTTTCATAACAATGGATATAATAACACACTGAAGAAAAGGAAAGGAAGATATGTTAACAACACCTCAGCCAAGTTTAAAACTACAGCAGTATGGTGTCTAACGTATGGTTATTTCAACACATGGTCAAGAGAAAGAGACAGAAAATCTTCTGCCACCACATAAGCTACTCCACCTATAAAGCAATAAGGTATTGTTTTATATGAGCTTTCCCATAGACAGGACAGTACATGCCACAGTCTTTGATGTACCAGTCATGACTGGGAAAAAATCTAAGTCCATATAATAAACGGCAATCTATAACATCTCATGTGAGCGTTCTACCATTAAGCTAGACCCCCACCCTGTACAGTGAAGAATTATACTTTCATTTTCATTTTCAACTTATTTTCATGCTTATATCCAATTAAGGTTCAAGCATGCTGTCCTGGGAACACACCTCAGCTATCCAGGACAGTGGGTTAGTTGTTAATTGTTAGTGAGAGAAAAGAGGGTGTAGTGGTCATACACCTACCCATTGAGTCATTAAAACTTGCTCTGGGTGGGGAGCCGGTACTGGGCTGCAAAACCCTGTAAACCAGCATTATGTCCGAGGCTTAACCCACGACACCGAGGCTGGTAGAATTTTACTATTATTTGTAGAGTAGTATTAGTAGTTGCAGCAGCAGCAGCATTATTATAATTATATCCTGATTACATGACTAGGACAAACCTTGTGAAGTGCCAGTCTTTCAGGTAGAGACATTCCTCACTCCCTGCATGATCAAACACAAATACTGGAGGAATTCTCCGAGTAACATCTCCTGTTTCGGATGAGCACAATACTCCTGTTTACCACAGTCTGCAACTGGAACAACTGCATCTCCTGAGAGACGAAAACAAAAAGTGTGTTTTGTTTAACAACACAACTAGACGGGGAAAACCTGTTAGTGCTACATTGCTACTTCTAATTTTCCCTGTACTCATGCAAACATTTGGTAATTATCGGACTCACCATTCAATAATTAAATCAATTCTCCAAATGTTACGACAATGTGGTTTTGCGTTTCTTCTTTTGAAGAGTATATTTTTAAACTTCAATTTCAAACTGTAACAAAACAATGAACAAATTAATATTATTTGTCCACGTAAAGTGCCTAAATAATGCCAGGGAGTAATCAGTTTTCGATCGTCTTACCCAACATATATTGGAAGCCCAGCGCTTATTAGAGGAAATATGGTATAGATTTCTCATAGTTTATATCTTAAACATGCCTTTTACATCCAAAAAATATGACCAAATAAAGAAAAGTAAAACCAAATATTAAAATAAAATAAATATTTAATTTAGTAATTAGTATAAATGTACATACCAGGAATCTTTTGGCCCCATGTAGACAAACTTGTAGTCATCCGGTTTATCAAGCTGGGTATCCCAGAATTCATTAAGCCAGTCTGATCGGAAATACACCGGAGTCTCATAGGCGGTATAATCTGGAAATGATCTTCAAGAGAAGAATTCTACTGAATATACTATATTCATCTACTATACAAGTTATCTTAGATTCATGGGGAGTTGGGGTAATATTTCATACAAGCACGAATTTTTTTTACATTCCTGCTAAAACACTGTAGAGAACAGTCAGCAGATTTGGGGAGAGTTGGGCCTTAACTTATACCCACTTCAGAAGAATACTGATACCAATACAATACATAAATACTACAAACAGTTTGTGTTTTAAAGTTTGTTTTGTTTACCGACACCACTAGACCACATTGATTTATTAATCATCGGCTTTTGGATGTCAAACATATGATCATTGTAACAAAGTCATAGAGAGGAAACATGCTACATTTTTTCCATTAGTAGCAAGGGATCTTTTGTATGCACCATTCCCTCATACAGGATAACATATACCACAGCCTTTGATATACCAGTCGTGGTGCATTGGCTGGAACAAAAAATAGCCCAATGGAACCCACCGACAGGGATCGATCTTAGACCGACTGTGCATCAGGTGAGTGCTTTACCAATGTCTCACCCCCATTTGTGTTTTATGCAAACTTTGTATAACTACATAATTATATTTACTCCAATGCTTAAATACCTGTGTAAGAAAATTTGGCCCAATATATTCCACAATAGTCTTACGAGCATGCAAAAGTTTAAAAACTTAACCAGAGAGAAAAAGTAACTTTGTGAATCATTTTGGACAAGACAGTTTCATAACAATGGATATAATAACACACTGAAGAAAAGGAAAGGAAGATATGTTAACAACACCTCAGCCAAGTTTAAAACTACAGCAGTATGGTGTCTAACGTATGGTTATTTCAACACATGGTCAAGAGAAAGAGACAGAAAATCTTCTGCCACCACATAAGCTACTCCACCTATAAAGCAATAAGGTATTGTTTATATGAGCTTTCCCATAGACAGGACAGTACATGCCACAGTCTTTGATGTACCAGTCATGACTGGGAAAAAATCTAAGTCCATATAATAAACGGCAATCTATAACATCTCATGTGAGCGTTCTACCATTAAGCTAGACCCCCACCCTGTACAGTGAAGAATTATACTTTCATTTTCATTTTCAACTTATTTTCATGCTTATATCCAATTAAGGTTCAAGCATGCTGTCCTGGGAACACACCTCAGCTATCCAGGACAGTGGGTTAGTTGTTAATTGTTAGTGAGAGAAAAGAGGGTGTAGTGGTCATACACCTACCCATTGAGTCATTAAAACTTGCTCTGGGTGGGGAGCCGGTACTGGGCTGCAAACCCTGTAAACCAGCATTATGTCCGATGGCTTAACCACGACACCGAGGCTGGTAGAATTTTACTATTATTTGTAGAGTAGTATTAGTAGTTGCAGCAGCAGCAGCATTATTATAATTATATTCCTGATTACATGACTAGGACAAACCTTGTGAAGTGCCAGTCTTTCAGGTAGAGACATTCCTCACTCCCTGCATGATCAGAACACAAATACTGGAGGAATTCTCCGAGTAACATCTCCTGTTTCGGATGAGCACAATACTCCTGTTTACCACAGTCTGCAACTGGAACAACTGCATCTCCTGAGAGACGAAAACAAAAAAGTGTGTTTTGTTTAACAACACAACTAGACGGGGAAACCTGTTAATGCTACATTGCTACTTCTAATTTTCCCTGTACTCATGAATATTAAAAACAAACAAATTATATACACAAATACTGGCATCTCCGAAAAAAACAACCCAAAAAACTTTATTATACTTTTTATCTTAAATATGCCTTTCACATCAACAAAATATGACCAAATAAAGGTAAAATCACATTGATTTATTTGAAATCATCGGATGTTGGAAGTCAATCAACTGATTTTTTTTTTATATCCCACTGTCCCCTTTCCTTTTACTCCAGCTCATTTCTTCCCAATCTGGCAACTCCTATTATCTTTCAACTTCTTTCGCTGTCCACCTCCACATCCCAGTCCTGGTCTCTCCAACCGCGACAGGTGCTTGTCTCTTGTGGCTATCCATGCTACACACCTGTCATTCCACATCAGCTTTTAGCTGTGGGCTTAGTCTGACCACTTCAGAGTGTGTTCAGTAGTTACTTCTAGCATTGAAAAGAGCCACTTGTAACTACCTAACTATGCCTCCCCTACTACCGACGGTCGTTAGATAGTGCCAGCTTTATCAACGGCAGAGGACGAGGATGCCAGGTGGGTGCAGGGAAGTACACAGAGACTGCACCCGTGGAGGAAGTTGAGACTGTAGGTAGGCGATGGACATTTGATAATATTGATTCATAGACTTTGAAAAGACGAAATCAGCTTCATTTTTCAATTAGCAGCAAGGAATCTCATATATGCACTTTCCCACAGATGAAGGACAGCACATACCATGGCTTTTGATATACCAGTGCAGAATTGTGGGGCACTGAATGAGACAGGAAAAAACCGAGTCAGAAAATGGGTACAGAGGTGGTTCGATCGTACGACACTGCTCCTCTCTGTCAAAGTGGAAATTACAGAAATGAATCATGGAGTAACATTTCTTGTCTTAGGTCTAAACAAATACTTCACAGTCAATTAAATAAATATACAGTAACTGACCTTGGTAGTGTAATGGTTAAGTCATAGACTTTAAAGCTGGTAGTTACCAGGCTCACATCTTAGTTACGATGCCCAAACAGACTTTTTAAGCCTCTAAATACCACTAAGAAAATGGAATGCCACATCTATATATGGGGACACACCACACTCAGGCCTGCTATTCTAAAACTAAAAAGTGAAAGGTTGTTTTGTTTACTAAAATCACTAGTCTAAGAGCACACTGATCACTGACCAATCAATGTCAAACATTTAATAATTTTGACAGTTTTCAGAGGAAACCTGCCGTCTTTTTCCATTCACAGTTAGAAATAATTTATGTATGCACTTTCATTCATACAGGACAGCACATACCATTTGATCAAGGGGCACAGGTGTTCTAAAACTACATTAGTAATGTATGGCACACATGTTACGTCATTTCATGGCAATTATCCATTTGTTATTTCTTGTGTAAAATGGTTTATCTCTACTCATGCGTGGCTCTAGGGTTACTGCTAGGGATATGCTCAGGGTCAGGCTTTGGGGTAGACCCTCTGGAGAACCAAAAGTAAACCTCTGGAGTACTGGACCTTCAGAGTATTAAATGGACCTTCAAAATACAGACATACCACCCATTATTATTAGACTTACCAAAATGTTGTCGTAGAAATTCAAAATCTGGCTTGCCATCTTTGCACACCCATTCTCTGCGACTCTGCCACTTGGCTGTTGCTTCTGAACTTAAAACACATGGCTTATTCGGTAGCAGAAAGCGCAAGAAGAATTCTTCATAGGAAGGACATCCATCTAAGTGTGGAATTCCTCCTCCGATTATTTCACCGACTCCCTCATCTCGCAGGCTGGATATGACATCAGAGATGTTATCAATCACTAAAGTGTCAGGTAATACTGGACAATTAGTGTTGGTCATGACTGTAATTCAAAAATAATAAAATTAATAATTAATTAACAAAGTTTGGTTTTTTGTGGGGGTTTTCAAAATAGGCCCTAAATAAATAAACATATGTGTACTGTAGTTTATAAATATCCAGTAACCAATGACTATTAAAATGGTGGTAGAGTTCTAGGATGTCCCAGTGGCTTATGATAGATTCACCAGTATGCCAAGGCTACTTGTGTTGATACTGAAAACAATAATTAATATATTTTTTAAGAACTTTTTTTATCTTGCAACAATCAGCAACTTTTTTTTATTTTACTTGACCTCATGAAGAGTAGCAATAAATATCTTTATTACACATCTGTTGGTAAGAACATCATTTTTTATATAAATTCATGATAACATGTGATATCAATTGAAAGACATAAGACTGGCTGTGCCTAGGTGATGACCCGGTCACTACATCCAATGAAAAAAAGCATGATCAAAATTGTTTGCTCTATGACATGTAAGTTAACTTGAAACTAATTGCTCCATGACAACAAGTATAAAGGCCATTAATAATGTTTTGTTGGAGGACCTTTTTTTTAAGGATAGGCCCTATGTAAGAAATGTTTTTAAATACATCTGTGTCCGTTAAGATACCATTTATCTTACAACTTATTGTTTAAAAACATATCCATTTTGCTTTTGATCATTATAAATCTTTTCACAAGGAACTACTTGTTACTTAAATTGTATTTACATTGTATCTGTCAGTCAATTTATTTCATAAGACCATTCCCATGATAAACTATTGTCCGAACCAAATTGTTAACAACTACAAAAAATTACTATCCTACCTTTAATTGCCATTAGATTTCCTCCAAAGTTTGTCCAGACACAAATCGCAAAAAAAACCACTACAAATATACAGACTCCACACACGAGACTGCAACGATGTCGCCGATATCGTCTTTGCTATGATTGCATAGGAAAAAATACATGCAGTTTTCTGCCGTCTGCCATGTTGCTTGTTTATGGAATATTCTTCAAGAAGGGTGAAGTATGTGACACAATTAATATGAAATCAATGATCTCTAGTGGTATCATTAAACAAATAAAAATAATAATAAATAATATGATGTCATCACGTTTGCTTTTATATCATAACATGTTATGACGTTGTTAGATTAAGTCCTATCCTTTCACCCCTCTTGAAGTATATTCCAAAAAAAGTCAAAATGGCAGCTGATACAAAATTACATGCTTTTTGCTCTGTGCGCTCTCAGCAAAGTCGATATAGGTATGTGGAATCTATGTCATTGTAATGGTTTTTTCAAGATTCGTGTCTGGACAAACTTTGGAGGAACTTTAACACCAATTAAAGGTAGGAGAGTAATTTTTCGTAGTTGTTAACAATTTGGTTCGGACAATAATAGTTCATCAAGATAAACGTCTCCGGCACGATATTTATTATTGTGATGTTTATTGCTGTGCCGTAACGTTTATCCATTGGATTGAATTTTCCATTTGCAATCATGATTTAATAAAATCAGGCATATGTGCTTTATTTAAGAGCCTCAACACGTACAACAACATATTTTAATAAATTTTAGACAAAAATATTAAGTACAATACCTTTGGTAACCTTTCCAGGATTAGATGTTTGAAGATGACACATTTAAACATTTGAAAGCTATTTTTATCCTGGCACATCGAAAATGCGGAATGAAAATTTTGCGGAACGAGAATTATTCGTATCAAGCATTTTACGTACACCCAGTAAAAAGAAATATTGCGGAACTGAATGGAATTGATTATTAAATTTATTTATTTTGTTATTTTTGTTTCTACATATGTGCTTTGTGTGGGTTGCATTATATGCATTGTTAATAATATTATCACATTAAAGTTTGGGGTGTATTATTCTTTTTTATTATTATTAAAAAAATAATGATTGTTAGTACAGGTCCATATACTTATTTTAAGGCCTTCATTTATTTACTTTTTCCAAAATTATTATTTCCTTTAGTAAATATTATTATTACAGGCCATTGCTTACATGTGTTTCAAAGGTTTTTCTCTTTTTTTTTCCTCTTCTTTTTTGTTTTAATTTAATTTCTTTTTTTTAGCTATAATTACTGGTCATTAGTTATTTTAGGGGTTTTATTCATTTAAATTTAATTGTTATTATTAATTTATTATCAATTAATTGATTTTTAAAAAATATTATTCATTAATTAAGTTTATTTATTTTATTATTATAAACGTTATATTCCATTAAATATCGTGGAATAAACTCGTGAACCCGAGACGAATAATAATAAAAATAATCCGATTATCCACCAACAGTTTTTCAATCACATTTTAAATATGCTCACAATGGCCGGCGGGAATATTCGAGATTTTGTTCGTAACTGAAAATTGGATTAATGCAGGATTACTATTTGGACAAACTGTCTATTTATGCGTAAAACGTGACTCGGGAAGTTTTCTTTATACAGTAAGTGTTTATATTTATTGGTACATCTCATATTTCGCCAGGAAATAATTAATTCCATGGTTGTATCGATTCCGCCTGAAATCTGGGCGGAAACTGCACGCTTGTTTTTGCTGTTCAAGTTGTAAACATCGGGTCCAATAAATGTCAAAATGTTAAAAAACGGACCGTAGATGTTTACCTTGGTGAACTAGGACAATAACTGCGTAATAAGTTTACTTGACCGCTCATTAGAGGAAATGACTATTAAAATTGGTTTATCAACAGTGTCCATAATCGATTGCTGTGAAAACAAAATATGATGTCATGGTTAAAATGCAGATGGAATGGTTTATTTACTATATATGTAAGTGCTGACTGCCCATTAAGCGAAATGAACTCAGATCGTCACCATTTTTAAAGAGTAAACTTTTGACGCTTTGCTGTCGGAGATACCTTTTTACGTCAAATGTACTTAGAGGACCAGCAAATGCTGAACTAGTGCATGTCACTCATTGCACCGTAATCACTTCAGGCAGTACAGTTATCAGATAATACAAAAATCGGGTCATAATTGATTTTAATAACGTTTTTATAAGGAAAAATCCAACAGAAACCTTTACAATAGACTGTTACCTGTATCAATCATTATACAAATTGTTACGCTACATGATTCTGATGGAGTCCGGCGATTTCGCCACCGGTCGATTTCGCCCGGATGATCTCGCGGGCGAGATAATCGTAAATTCCATATACTGCTGGGCGAAATCGCCGTACTCTATATACATATAAGCAGACGGGAATGTCACTGTTTATTACAATAAATTGGTTATTATAATAATATTTAATTAATGTTTTGGATTTGATACTGTTCTTTATTCCCAAGCTTTTGTTTTTTCTGTCATTGCTTTTGTTCAGTTTACTCCATATCAGCAAGGTTGGGCGAGATCGCCGACGTTTTGTGTACCATTTCATTGTACACTTACTTATTGTTTGAGAACATATCAATGTAACACATTAATAAAATTCAAACTGAAACTGTCTGTTTTCTGTCTTTCATACTGTTTACAACAAAGTTGGCCCGACTGACAGTACTTTAAGCTTATTATTATTCAGTGCATGTTTTGGGTTTGATATTGGTTTCTCAAAAAGTTGGGCGGAGTAAACAGAAACAAAAAATAATAATATATAAACATCCACACAATGAGTTTATAAGGTAATTAATGTTAGTAATATAAACATTTTAAATCATAAAATTCCTCTTTAGTTAGATATATAGTACGGCGATTTCGCCCAGCAGTATATGGGCCTGGGCGAGATCGCCCGGTGGCGAGATCGCCCTACTTCATTCTGATAACTTAAATCCGGGTCGTTTCGCCCTAAAACCATTTCGAACCCTGTGTTGTTACGCCCTTAGACCCGTCCACCCAGGGTTGGTTCGTTCTAAATCTTATTCGTGCCTAGTCGTTTCGCCCCAAAGGTGAGTCGATTCGCCCCGATTATATATTTATTAGTGTAATTTTTTTGTTCGTTCATGGAACTCAAGTACAGTTGACTGTGATGAACTCTCACCCGGTTTGAACTGTTGAATAACAAACGTTATATTACTGTAATTGGATCAATGCAAATTGACACTTTTTACAAATTATTAACATAAGGACCAGACAGGGAGGACTTAGTGTTATTTTAAAAGGTATTAAAATGAGCACTTATTGTAGGATAAGCCAACATGAACTACAGGCAACAATGACTAATTGATACATATTGTATCTCTGAAAAGTACAGCCGACCTGGGACATGCTTCATAGTAGGGGCCTATGTCATTGTTAAATGTTAATTGCTAAAATTGTTTTGATGCTCTTTTGAGGAAGACATTTAAATCTTGAAGATTTTTTTGTTTGTTAGTTTTTCAGAAATAAAATTTACATTAGGCCTAAATGAGATTACTAGTCAAGTTTCAGAGGTAGGCCATTGAGGTAGGTTAATTTTTATTAGTGTTAAATCAGGGGCGAAACGACCTGTTACCTGATAACTTAGCCAAAGTTTAGACTAAAATAGTCTATCTTGGGAGCTAAATGCATTGATACATCCTGCTGAATATATTGCACAAATAAAATAATATTTTATTTGCCCAGTGCGTTCGTTAATTAACCTTTGTGTTAGTTATTAATTAGTTAGCATTTTTATAATATATTGGTTCGTTTCGTTTCTTTCTGGTTCGTTTTTGTATAAAATGTGAGCCATGAAAAGATAAACAAGTCACAAAAAGTTGACCACAAATGTTTGTAGATAACAACTCACGTGATTTGTTTAAAAGAACCATGTTAGAATATTAACCAGGTATGAATTACAGTTATTTTGTGTCATTGTCGTTTTTTATTCTGTGCCATTAACCTGTCAACTAGGCTTTAAAATACCAGAGGGGCGGGAAGGAAATGCTTTATAATCATAATGATTCAGATAATGGGGACCACAGGTACCCCCAAACAAAAACCCCTAATACAAATACTATAGTTGCCTATATAACGTTACTATAACATCTGACGTTAATGTTTGGGGACAACATAGCGGTAGGACTTTCCTTTGGTTCTGTCACGTATAACAGGCTTTGATGAATGGGGAGACCTTGCAGATATTATGCCCTACAAGTACAAGTCGTATGCCAGCTTGGCATGTGTACCACTCTGGTATATATATATATATATATCAACTTGTAGGCCATTGTATGTGCTATTCTGTCTGTGGGATGGGGCATATAACGGTATAATATTCGCCTGGACCTCCCCCCCCCTCCCCCACCCCTAACTAAATATCTGCCTTGTCCCCCGCCCCTAACTAAAAATAATAATGGGGCGGGGGACCAGGCAGATATTTTTCCGAAAATCTCACCAAATTCTCTGTTACACTTCAAAAACCCAGTAATTTTGTAACAAAATAACAATTATTACATAAAATTATTTCACCAAATTAAAATAAAATTTGCCAAGTGTTTTTGAAATTCGCAATAGGCAAATTTGGCAAGTGCCTAAGAAGGCCCCTGGAAGACGGCATCCTGAGTGGGCGATCATATGATGGTACGTCACGAATAGGTCAGCGACCGTAGAATTCTGCTGTCTGAAGTTTGCCCAAGCTTAGCTGAATGTGGGTACTGTATGGTTTCTTTCTGTAGTGTGTGTATTAGTGATTAATATTTGGATTTTTTTTAATGATGTAAATGTATTTGACGTCAAACAGGATTGTTATGGTATTAGGGTGGGAATATCTGACTACTGTTTGGATGGCAGCGATTGAAAGAAAATTACATAGTTTGGTCTCTGACTGTCATGAGGGGCGGGACGTAGCCCAGTGGTAAAGCACTAGCTTGATGCATGGTCGGTGTGAGATCGATCCCCGTTGGTGGGCCCATTGGGCTATTTCTCCTTCCAGCCAGTGCGCCACGACTGGTATATCAAGGCCATGGTATGTACTATCCTGTCTATGGAATGGTGCACACGAAAGATCCCTTGCTGCTAATTGAAAAGAGTAGCCCATGAAGTGGCGACAGCAGCATTCCTGTCTCAGTATCTGTGTGGTCCTTAATCATGTGTCCGATGCAATACAACCATAAATAAAATGTGTTGAGTGCGTCATTAACGAAAACAGTTCCTGACTAATGAGAGCGTATAACCTTCCAAATGTCCATCTAGCTCTCTTACAGTCAGAGTACTCGGGCTAAGCTCTGGCATCACAGTTGATTATTCTTGATTTAAGAAGTTGCTCATATTCATCTTCCTTCATGGCCCTAGTAAAATCAATGCAAAATTCTGCTGTCACCCCCCCCCCCCCCACCCCCCACCCCACCCCCAAAAAGAAAAGAAAAAAAGAGTTAGTTTGTTTTGTTTTACGACACCACTAGAGCACATTGATTGCTATTGGATGTCAGACATTTGGTAATTTTGACATATAATCTTAGGGAAGAAACCTGTCACATTTTCCCCCATCAGTCTTAGAGAGAAAACTTGCCACATTTTTTCCCATTAATAACAAGGGATTTGTTACATGTATTATTCCACAGACAGGATAATACATATCATAGCCTTTGATACACCAGTGATGGTGTACTGGCTGGATCTTTCCGTTCTTATAATCGCTCTCTCAGTCGGAGATAACTATATAATGAAAACACAGAATATTCGCCTACCACTGGATAGTCGAAGCTTCCCGCTCCAGTACAATAATAACCATATGTTTGATGATCATTTTCAAGTTCGTCGATAACAGATATTTCACATAGTAACAACTAATACATTATACACACACTACAGGAAGAAAGCCGACAATGTTCCAGTTAAATAAGAAGGGTAGTTCTCGTGTCCTTTTTCTGTATTCTGTTTGTGAGACGCTGCACGAAGAAAGCCGAGACTCTTAGCTGAAACACAAACCATTACAGCCATTTGTTTGTTTACAACAGCTGTGTCAGGTAGTAAAACCATTATGCTAATTAGGCGATCTCGTTTTTTTTTATATAGAATAGGTGTCCTGACCTTGACATGGGCACGTTTGATCAGCAGACGGGTGACCCCAAATCACTGGCCACCTACTTTAGCCGGATAGACATACTAACAGCTCCACAGACAGAACAAGAAGAGCCAATCAAAGGTAAATATGATAATTAAAGTTAACATTCTGACTACTGCATTAATTTTTGACAAAACACGTTGAGGGGGTACAAATTTAGAACTTTTACTCACATGTTTACACTTAAATTGTTTTTGTAAATACATAAAATAAAGTTTATATTTGAATCAGTAAGTATTTTTGTGGCGTTTTAAAATTTTATTGATATTTTAGATCAGTTATTGATGATTAAAATTAAGCTTAAAATGGAAAAAGGTGTGTTTACTATGTCCGGTATATGGCCATTATTCCCACTGACTGTTTTTCTGATCAGAATTTGTTTTTGGAAATAAACCATGATTCATATCCCAATATTTGGTGATTTTCGTTGTTGGTAAAATGGCCAAATTTATTATTAAATTAGCTGTCACAGTCAGCTATCAATTCCTGAAAATGAACACGACGTTCCGCCATTGTTGTCAAGCGAAAATACTTGCCGAAAACCACTTTTTCAACTCAAAATTTCTAGCTGCTGCATGGACTTTTTTGTAGATGTTTGGTCAACTAATTGATTTCCGTTGTTAGTTTTACGTGATTTTGTTAAAAAGGACAAATCATATCTGAAATCCTGACATCAAGACTTAAATCTTAAACATTTCTATAAGCACTACAACTAGTCTTCTTGTGTGAGCATTCGTACATTGTCTACAATGTTTCGTACATTGTCTACAATGTACATCACATGTTTTAGTAATATTGCTTTTACATGAATTTTTTTTCTTTCAATATTGTGTGCAATAGAACATTCAGCTTTGTTCTCTGTGCAGTTACAATTTTTTCTGGTAAAATATTAAAGATTTATGGAATATTTTATGATAAAATTTCCAAGATTTTTTTTTCTGTATGCAATTAACCACTATTTGTCTTTATAAAGCTATTCAATTATGTGATATAATTTGTATTGGTTTAATGCTAAAAGGTTCTGTGCAGCAACATAATATGCAAATAACTGAGTTATGCTATAAACCAATATGCAATAAAGTGGTTTAGACTGTATTCCAAAAATGCATATACATGTGTAATATATATTCTGCACTCTTTTAATGGACTACTTGTAGATGATTTTTGGACAGTGTTATGCAGCACCTCAGTAGTCAAATTGTAAAAAGTGGTTTCACAAAAATAATTCACATAACCGAAGAATCGGTTACCTACATGCAGGTAAAAGTCCCATGAACCGACTTCTGGTTACCTCAGATTATGAAATATTGTCCCCTTGTACAAACTGTTTGTTTTTTGTTTCTGTAGATATCACAAAGCGTCACTGGAAACCCCAAGAGTCCCGATCTGGCTGCTTGAACACGACTTGTAGGAAACAGTTTTCTCTGATAGAGAGACCCCACCACTGTAGGAGGTAAGCAGTGTTCATTAGTGGTCAGAAGGCGGCCATTTTCATCACCTACTTTAGCCTCCACTGCAACATACCTTTCATGCTTACAATTATATGTCTCATTGCACTCAGTAGATATAGCCGCCTACGTTTCATGCATACTATTGCCCCTTTTTTGGTCTATGTTGGTATCGTACGCACACATACCCTTTTTCTGATTTCCAGGCCTTCAGATTTTATGGTAAAGATCGTTTCCGGTACCGTGTTGGTAAAATCACTGAACTGAAATTTCATTTCCCATGATTATTATATCGAGTACAACTATTAAACGAAATTAGTATATATATTTTTTTAAATTCTAATTACATGTCTGATATCACACAATCACGAGGCCCAATTTGGAGTGTTGTGTTAACCAAGTTCCAACACATTCTCAAATCAAACACGTTACTAGTGATTTCCCTAGACATTTGGCAAGGCATGGTAGACCAAACACTTCTGGGGCATTTTCAGGGCACTTGTTTTTCATTAAAAATACACAAATATTAATTGAAATAAACATTAATGTAATTTATGTGCTTGCTTTAATATATAAAATGGCAAAATATATAAAAGGCATATTTTATTAATTAATAATACCTTTTTGGGTGTTTTATAAAGGCAATTTTAGAATTAATTAGTGAAAAAGGCTTGTTTAATCTCAGGGCAGCATGGTGCTGATTAAGGCAAGATGGTGTTAGGCTACTGAGGCATGGTGCTGCACCATACTAAAACAAGCTAGGGAAAACATTACGTTACATATGAACCAAAATTACTGGCACTAATTATTGTAGTGTATCTCTTAAATATAGGGATCAATAAATAGTATTTAAATTCAAATATAATTTTGTGGAAAATATTTAACTTTCTGACTACTGTCACTGAAGTTGATTGACACGCATATGCTGGAGTACTGAAGGTGGCAATCAAATAGGCCCCATTATTTCCTGTGGTTTTATTATGGGAGGAAATGACGTAGACCTAAACTTTAATTTTTATTTAGCTGTCAAAATCACAACAGCATGCGTATAAGGGAGAGGGTGTGCCGAAAATCAACTTTATATTGAGTTTGAAAACATGTCTCTTTGCATAGATTTTTGCGATAATTTAAATCAATGGTATTAAAAATGAGTTCCCATGACTTGTTTTCATGGAACCTAAAACCAGTTTTCTATGGGTTCCCATGATTACAAGGCACGGAACTGAAAAAATGTTCAAAAGAAATTTGAAATCCTAAGGCCTGGATTTCTGTATCATTTTACACATCCCTTTTTTTTCACTTTGTATATCCACCCCGGATGGCTTATGCAACTTCACTGAGGTTCATCTAAGCTCTCTCTTACCTCTGCAACTCATGATGTGATATCATTATGTTTTCTCAAATTCTGCTTGTGTTTTCAGATGCGGAGAAATATTTTGTTCGAACTGCGTGAAGTTCCGCAGGAAGTTGAACAAGCTAGCAAACCCTGATCCTGATGGCAAGACATACAAGGTTTGTGTATTTGTCTCTCTTAACTTTCATCGATCTAGGGTCAATTTCCGTCAGTGGACCCATTGGGCTATTTCATGTTCCAGCCAGTACACCACAACTGGTGTAACAAAGGCCGTGGTATGTACTATTCTGTGGGATGGTGCATATAAAAGATGCTTAGGTGCTAATCGAAAAGAGTAGCCCATGAAGTGGCGACAGCAGGTTTCCTTTCTCAATATCTGTGTGGTCCATAACCATATGTCTGATGCCATATAACCGTAAATAAAATGTGTCGAGTGTGTTGTTAAATAAAACATTTCCTCCTCCCTCTTAACTTTCAACTGTTTTGTGTTAAACAATGTATATTTCACATACTAGAATGAGCTGCCATATTGATACAATACTGATATAAAGAGAGACATCTTAGTATATACCAAGTCAAATTGAAAACTTCACAACCGTTTCATCTTGGCTGATTACCAAGTATGACAGAAGAACAAGTTAAATAAGGTATTTTTTATTGTATGACGTCCAAAGAAAGAATTTTGAGTCAAAAATCTGTTCTATGCGCCCACAGCATTACAATATTTATTCCTGAAAAATACCTCCTTTCAACACTCATTGACTTTATTCAAAGTTTAGATTGTGAAGTTTTTAATTTGACTCAGTATACATTTTGAAATACCTCTGATTACATAGGATAGTTATATATTTTCATGTTTTGTGGTGGGTGTTTTTGCTAAAACTACCATAAAAACAAATATCTTAACCTTATAGTATCAGTGCTGGGTGACGTCATGAACTGTGCCTTTTTATTATGTTCAATTAATAGTGGTGTGCCGCACACCATCATGTCTACAAGCTAATTAAATTGATAGTGCACTGTCACTCTATGAAAGGTTTTAAGAGGAGCAGATATTCAGTTAGACATGTTATATTAAATATTTTTGACATTTTTAGGTTTGTCAGAAATGCTACGATGAAGGCCGAGTGACAGAAGGATGTATACGCAATTTAACGGAGGAATTCAGGTGGTTACGAGCTGCAGGAAAGAACAGACATGCTGTGATTGCAGCTGGTAAGCAGATATTTAAATAATGGTGCAGGGGCAGGTCAAAGATTGTGTAAAGGGGTTCACAACATTCTCAAAAGGGCAATTTGAGTTTGTCAAAGGCAAATGAGCTGAGGTCCCAAAAGGAGTGATTTTTTTTTGAGGGTTCGGGGACATCCTCCCAACAACATTTTTAAATCCCCTCTTTGTTAGTAAATTGAAACAAGTTATAATCATGTTTTATTTTATTGCTTGTAATATATTCATATTGTAAAATGTTTGGAGAGGCCTTAATATAGGGTAACGCCTGTTGGCCAATTCCCAGATCACTACTGTTTTTTAATGGCAATAAATATTGTTTAAACAAACATTTTCAAATAAAGATGCTCCGAGCAGTTTAGTTTTGTATATTGTGGATGATAACTTATGGGTTTTTTTTATATTAATTTTGAAAAGGGCCTTTCAAACTGATGGGGACAACGTGGGACAGCTGTAACCCTTATCTAGAACTGCCTGTGCAGTGCGTAATACATTTCATGTCAGTGAAATATGATGCTTGAAAATTTATATTACGTATTAATAATTTGTTCAGGTCAGACAAGTGCTCACTGGCGGGAGAGGCTGAATAAACACTCCCCTTTATTTCAGGTCAGAGAAGCGCTAACTGGCGGGAGAGGCTGAATAAACACTCCCCTCTTGGGGGTCGAAACTCGCCAAAAAATATGGTGGCCCCAAAAATAATAATGGATTTTGGCAAATTATTATATAGTAAGCAAACCACAAACCACGAGCAAGATTGTAATATGTAATAAATATGTATAATACAAATATTAATAGTAGCTCATATGTTATAGCTTTAAAGAAAATCAACCAAATAATATTATTTGGCCAATTAACACCATTATTTTTTTGTTTGTTTTTGGACATTGGTTGCATTTGGCGACCTCATCACACACCATTTCGAGCCCTGCCTCTGTTTCAGGTCAATGAAGCATTCACTGGCGGGAGAGGCTGAAATTTCGGTATTGAAAAATGTTTCACACCATTTCGTAAAGCACTAACCATATATCTGACTTACGTAAAATGGGTTGTGTATAAATCAGATGAAATCCTTGTGTGTGAAATTTAATTTTAGTTAGATGAAATTAGCAGGTGAACTTTAAAATTAGCAGGTGAACTTTAACTCAGGCATGTATTTAAAGCCAAGTATACTGAAAATATTGCTCGATATCGGTATCAGTATTGGTATTGTGTCAGTACCGAATACCGTACCGATACCGAGGTAAATCACTCCCAAAATACCAATATCGATACTGAACCTCAAATTTCAATACTGCCCAAATTTACTGGCGAAAGATGCTGAATAAACACTCCCCTCTGTTTTAGGTCAGAGAAGTGCTCACTGGTGGGAGAGGCTGAACAAATAATGTGCTGGGGTGTCATCTGACATTCCTCTCCCCACTGGCGGGAGAGCCTGATTAAACACTCCCTTCCTCTCTGTTTCAGGTCAGAGAAGTGCTCACTGGCGGGAGAGGCTGAATAAACACCCCCTCCTCTGTTTCAGGTCAGAGAAGCGCTCACTGGTGGGAGAGGCTGAATAAACACACACCCCCCCCCCCCCCCCCCTCCTCTGTTTCAGGTCAGACAAGCGCTCACTGGCGGGAGAGCCTGAATAAACACTCCCCTCCTCTGTTTAAGGTCAGAGAAGCGCTCACTGGCGGGAGAGGCTGAATAAACACTCCCCTCCTCTGTTTCAGGTCAGAGAAGCGCTCCTGGCGGGAGAGGCTGAATAAATACCCCCCTCCTCTGTTTCAGGTCAGAGAAGCACTCACTAGCGGGAGAGGCTGAATAAACACTCTCTCCCCCCCCCCCCCCCATTTCAGGTCAGAGAAGTGCTCACTGGCGGGAGAGGCTGAATAAACACCCCCCTCCTCTGTTTCAGGTCAGAGAAGCACTCACTGGCGAGAGAGGTTGACTAAACTTTCCTCCCCTCTGTTTCAGGTCAGAGAAGCACTCACTGGCGGGAGAGGTTGACTAAACTTTCCTCCCCTCTGTTTCAGGTCAGAGAAGCGCTCACTGGCGGGAGAGGTTGAACCTGGAGAAGGAGTTCCAGCGTCTGGTCGATGGGTTCCAGACGATCACCAGCGAGTCGGAGATGAAGAGAACTCTCCAGGAAGTGAGGAGCATGGTGTCTGTGCCGGAGTGGCAGAAGTCATCTGTCTGGATTGTAAGGAACTAAACATTTTATTAATCAAGTATTGTCTTTTATTTCCTTTATGTTCATTGGGGGTATGAAAAAAAAAATCATCTTTGCCGATTCACACAGTTTGCAGATGATTTTGTTTTATTCATACCTAGATGAACATAAAAGAAATAACAGTCAATACTTATAATTAAATTTAAAACATACTAATAATAACATTAAAAACGAGTACTTTATTTGGAATTATTTTTTATCAATATATATTAACGCTCAATAAGACAACTTGCCCATATAAAATGTCATCAGATATAATGATGTAATTTTTGCGTTCATTAAGAAATGAACAAATTCGCGGTGCTGTGTCTGGACCAATGGGATGACATTACATTGTAATGAATGTAAGAGAAATTTAATTATAACATGTTATTTCTTTTCAATTTGATCTGTCCTCAACGAATGCATATTCCCCTAAGGATAGTAGTGTGGTTCGAACATCCCAACGGCCGAAATTTCTTCTACTGCACACCCCTTCCTTTTCCAGTCACATGACTGTAACTTCCTTCTTTTTCCTTTGCTTTTGCGGTTCAGATGTATTTATAAAAGAGAAAACACCTCATGTTTTCTCCAATTTTATTAAAGGTACATGGTTTTTCAGCAGTATATGATATGATTCTACCTGAACCTGTCTTGTTTTGGAATGACAGAAGTTGTTGGTTTTAATTCACACAAAACCCCACCCCAAAACCCCAAATATATTCTGTAAAAACAGTTTGCAGGTTTTCACCAGCATTGTCAAGCCATAATATGTGATAAAAATTGTAAACCTAAAAATGTGAAGTGAAGTCTAATACCGTATATATCTTACTAGTTGATTAAACATTTCAAACCATCAAAGACACCAACTCCAGTCATTCGCTATCCGGCAGTGTATGTGACTATTATTACTTTTTTATTACTAAATTACACATTATTTACACATTTTAGCAAATCCAGTTTCTGGCCATCCTAGTGTTTGTAATAAAGTTTGTTTGTTTTGTTTAACGACACCACTAGAACACATTGACTTATTAATGATCGACTGTTGGATGTCAAACATTTGGTAATTCTGAAATAGTTTTAGAGAGGAAACCCACTACATTTTTCCCTTAGTAGCAAGGGATTGTTTATATGCACCATCCCACAGACAGGATAGCGCATACTGTGGCCTTTGATATACTAGTCCTCATGCACTGGCTGGAACAAGATATAGCCCACTGGACCAGCCAACCGTAATGGGGATCGATCTCAAACCAACCGCATTGGGCTATTTCTCACTTCAGCCAGTGCACCACGACTGGTACATCAAAGGCCATGGTATGTGCTATCCTGTCTGTGGGATGGTGCATATAAAACATCCCTTGCTGTTAATCAAAAAGAGTAGCCCATATATGTGTGGTCCTTAATCATATGTCTGACGTGTCATATAACCGTAAATAAAATGTGTTGAGTGCATCATTAAATAAAACATTTCTTTCTTTTAACAGCAGGAACAGCTGGCCGACTCGTGCCAAGTGTGTCGCAGTAAGTTCGGAGTCCTGCGTAAAAAAGTCTGCTGCAAGGTCTGCGGCATTGCCGTGTGTAAATCGTGTTCTTCCAAAGATCTCCTCGTCTTTCTACCCGACAACCAAGATGGTGAGCCGCATACGTCACCAAAACTGGCCATCATCAAGATTAAGGGAGTACGTCGATTGTCATTATTTCAGTCTTATTAACACTTTGCAGGTCTCTGATACTTTAAAGTTTATGTAAACCATTTATGGATTCCACCTAAAAACTAAATTAGAGGGGACCCATTTTATTTGGCATAAACTGTTACAGCCATGTATAGGATGTCCTAAATGTAATTTAACTGGTATGTACTGTCCTGTCTATGATGAAATGCATATAAAAGATGTCTTGTCAGAAGCATGTTTCATTTCTTTTGACCAAGTGTCGAAATGTTATACACCAAATAGCTGTAAATTTAAATGTGCTGAGATGTCATTAAACAATGTTCCTTTCCTTTGTTCAATTTCCATTTGAGTTTCATGTAGCAGAGAATCATTTATGATGCTTCATTGTGCATAAGAATTAAAAAATAATAAAAACAATGTTAGTGGGGGAATTTATTTTTTTTAAATGTGATCCAGGGTCTTCACGAGTATTCGAGTACTCGTACACGGGTCAAGTCCAGCAAGACTAGAGTCCATTAACAGGACTCGAGTACCCGTACAAGGAAGAGCACTCTGATTTAAGGACTCGAGTACCCGTACAAGGAAGAGCACTCTGATTTAAGGACTCGAGTACCCGTACAAGGAAGAGCACTTGATTGTCAGTATGCTTGATTTACCACTTACACTTGATAGGGTCGAGTACCCGTACACGGAAGATAAGGACTCGACATGGAGGGAAAGTACCAAATCGAGTACCCGTACAAGGAAGAATGTGTGGAATGCAATACAAGGCATGCATTGATTTAAGGCATCCACGTACAAGGAAGCAGTGATTTAAGGACTCGAGTACCCGTAAAGGATGCATCTGAAATTATATTTTTACGCTATATGCTTGCCACCACTTACATTATAGGGTTTATTTTAATGTGTAATGCAATACTGGCATGATTTGGCATCATGTAGATGCAGTCTCATTATCATGTAGTGCAAGTGTCGGGTACTTTGGTCTGGGTCAAGTTTGACCCTCAAGTACTCGAGTCCAATATTTTGGACATGTGGAGGCCCTAACAGGATCACTAAGCAGACTTTTTTTCGGTAATGTCTGTAAACAGTTTCTACTGTTTCAGTGCCCAGAGGTGGAGCCTGAAATAAGTCTGTACCTGAGAACATGTGGGGAGTGTCGTGAGAAGATGATTGACAAGCAGATAGCCAATCTGGAGAAAGGAGATGACGACCTTCAAGAGAATGACTTCCTGTCAAAGTTGAACAATGTTCATCATGTGTTTTACAAAGTTGAGGTTCACATCAACAAACATCTTCCTGAGGTAACTCATTAATTGCAGAACATTATGCATTAATACAGGTCAGGTCAGGTCAGGTCAGGTCAGGTCATAGGGTTTAACATACACATTCAGAGGAAGCTGTTGTAGCACGCCTGTCATGGGTGCAGGTGTCGACTTTCACCAGCTCCTTCGCCCAGGACAGGGAAGGGGTTGAGGGTGGGTGGGAGAGGGGACCGCCCACGCTTGGCAAGTGCAGGAAGAGCACAAGCAGCCCGATCAGGGTCAGTAGCTGTAGTATAGAATTATAGCTGTTTCTGGAACCTTGCCAATTGGGGGCCATTGTGATTGGTCTCCAATAGTTGCCCCCTAGTTTTAGCCATTCTGAAATTTTGTTTAAGAATTGAAATTTATTTCTGTACACTCACTGACAGTAAATTAATCATACTTTTACATCATTGCTATAGCTTTTTGTTTCAGTTATTAAAATAAAGTTACTGGGAATTGTTTAAGAGGGACTACACCAAATTGAGCACGCATCTAACCAGTAGATCACACCTTTTGTAATAGGCAAGATTTGGCAAATTTGAGGTTGGGTCTTAGAGTTGGAACCAGAGTAATTTTTAGGTGTTTTCACCGTATCTGAAAAATATACCGTACTCGTGGAAAGATATACGGGAAGACACATTTTTATATTAACTATTGACTAACCAAAACACTCATCCACAGTATCAGGAAATGTAACAGAGTTACTGTCAGTCATGCCCACCTTACTGATATTCATGATACATTACAGTTTTCTATATTTTATATAGGCATCACTACTCAAGTACTGAATTAAATTTGGCCTCAAATACCACCTATTCTCTTATTTCTTTCCATCAGTAGTTCAGGTAAATGAATTAGTAGGGAATTGTTTTTATTTGTTTTTTTTACCCATGGCAAAGTGATGTTCACATGGCTTTAACATTGTCATGTTAGATTAATAATCTTAATCATTTGAGATTTGTTCTATTGCAGGTACTAATTTAGTTGGTCACAAAATAATGCTAGCTATTTGTCATATTGTATTTGAAAATTTAAAGAAAAGCATCAAAATAAAGTTCAATTAAGTAAACATTTCCGTTTTCAAATTAGTTTGTGACAAATTGAACTGTGATTCAAATTTAAAGTGACAGACCTTAGTTTTTAAACACTAAGGCATATTTTTCACTGTTATAGCCATTGATGATCACTGAAAGCAAACACTACTTAGATTTTATTGTTTACATTATCCATTTCCGTACACCCAAAGTGTTTCTGGTCATCCTGGTGTTTCTAATACCACAATATTCCATATTTTTTAAAACGCATGTGTGTCTGAGAAGTAACTGTTATGGAGTTGAATTCTAGTCTATTTTTAAAGATATTTTCCTGTTTTAACGTCACAGACTGTTGATTCACTCTTTTTATCCAAGGACGAGACGTAGCCCAGTGGTAAAGCACTCGCTTGATGCACGGTCAGTTTGGGATCAATCCCTGTCGGTGGGCCCATTGGGCTATTTCTCGCTCCAGCCAGTGCATCACAACTGCTGCATCAAAGGCCGTGGTATGTGATATCCTGTCTATGGGATGGTGCATATAAAAGATCCCTTGCTGCCAATTGAAAAGAGTAGCCCATGAAGTGGCGACAGTGGGTTTCCTCCTTCAATATTTCTGTGGTCCTTAACATATGTCTGACGCCATATAACTGTAAATAAAATGTGTTGAGTGCATCGTTAAATAAAATATTTCCTTTCTTCCTTCTTCCTTTTTATGTGTGTTACAGATTTATAGATTAACTAAACTTAGTGTCCATTTTTACGGGATAGAACTAGGGTCTACGACTTTAACAAGGATGGTGTGTGACCCACCTAATAATGTACATGTTGTTTTTGTTTTGTTCTCAGTACCAGGAGATTGTTGACTCGCTGCATGACAATAGTCGAGGGACAAACTTACAAGGCTCAGATGTGCCACCCAAGAGCAACATGAAGACACTTGCCAAATCTCAGGTACGAAGTTACACTAAGACAAACATTAAACATATTTTTCTTTGCATACAATAAAAAGTTGGAGGTGGGGGTGGGGGGTCAGTTTACTGTAAAAATCATCCCATCTCATTTCAGTTTCAATAAGTTAAAAAACCCACCTAAATCCCTCTTTTTTTCAGAGTAATATTACAATTTGTTTTTTAATTTTCAAAATAAATTAGTGACTGACTGAGCTAAATTAATGACTGCCTGATTCACATATGCTACACCTACGAATAAAGGGATCCCCTTTATCCATGGTCTTCGATGCACCAGCCATGGTTCACTCGTTGGTCAAGAGAAAAATCTGACATGTCCACAGAGGTCAGTTGATCCTATTACCTATACTCAAAGGCAAAAGTTATTGTGACATGGATTGTTTGGAGTAATAAATTTGTGAATGGATTTATGGATGTAAACCAGAAAAAATATGCATGAAACAGCTCAAAGAAATGCAACCAAGCAGTTGTTGCAATGATTGCATGCTTTGTGCAAAAAACATGGAATATTTGGTTGAAATCCTGTCCAGTGTTCACCATAAAAGGCCAGCTGTTCAGTTGCAAATCATTGCCACTCTGTGCAGCCTTCAGAAGTCCAGAAGTCGGAAAAACACCATTAGTGAACTGTTTGATGCAATTTCGTCATGCCATGCCTCAGTAAAAATGACAGATGGCGAGTCATAGGGATGCTTGAATCTGGGACCTCGTAGTTTGACGACGGAGATCAATTGAACGTCCACAAAAACACCATATGGCAGCGATATCAACAAAACAACCAGGTCAGGGACCGTCCCCGTAGCGACGTAATCCAAATCCTTCAACAACACTGCAGGAACTCCGGCTGATCCTTCCTCAGATCTGAAATGGCATTCCCAGGAACTTTCTCCAGCGTTTAGTGGCCTCAATGAGACGATGATGCCAGGCCTTTATCAGTGCTCAAGGTGGACACACTCACTACTGACTGTGAAATTCACTTTGGACCCCCTCTAGTGATGTGGCTCATTTGCATATGGCAGGTGCGCCCTTTTCATGGACTATTGCTCGTTTCCATACCTTTGGACATTTCTCTTTCCATGTTATAACGTTTCATACACGGCAGTAAAAACTTATCATCAGTTATCTTTGTCTTTTGTGTGTCACAATAACTTTTGCCTTTTAGTATATTTTATCTGAGGCAAACACTCTAAACACTGGACTACGTCCCACCCCAGGCATTAAAAATAATACAAGAGAATATACAGTGAAACCTCCCAACAGGACTAAGTAAAAAGTCCAGTTTTGAGAGAATTCCAGTTCATTGAGGGCCTGGTTTTAAGGGTTTCAGTTTATTATGTTATAATTTGATTGATAGGGAACTGAATTTTTAACATCACTTCTGCACATCATTCAAACAGCAGTTTTTCTGACTCTTGGTTATAAGTAATTCATTTTTAAAACATTAACAAAATTCATTACTGGAAGATTCATTGGACTTTCTTGTTCAACTTTAAGGGGCAGGATTTAGCTCAGTCGGTTGAGTGCTCGCTTGAGGTGTTTGTGTCGCAGGATCGAACCACCTCAGTGGATCCATTCAACTGATTGGGTTTTTTGTCGTTGCAACCAGTGCACCATAACTGGTCAAAGGCTGTGGTATGTGCTTTCCTGTCTGTGGGAAAGTGTATATAAAAGATCCCTTGCCACATTAGGAAAAATGTAGCGGGTTTCCTCTGACTACATATAAGAATGACCATGTTTGACATCTAATAGCCGATGATTAATTAATCAATCAATGTGCTCTAGTGATGTTGTTAAACAAAACAAAAGTTTTGCTAAACTTTAAGTGCCCAACATATTTATGACCCTAGGTTACAAGTAATTCATTTTTTTAAAAACATTAAATAACTTCATTAAAGGAAGATTTATCGGACTTCCTTGCTCAGCACGTGATGACGACACAACAGCTGAAACGCCTGAAGCCGCAGTCGTCCACCCAGTCGAAGCTGATGAAGAACTACATCAGGAGCAAGTGTGATTTCTACCTCGAAAACATGGCAGTATTCCGCGGTGGCAAGAGAAAGCTTGAGAGTACGTCACCACCAGAAGTGTTGGAGTTCATTCAGAAGATTATGGATACAAATGTAAGACTAAGACCTCGCTAGAGAAACAAACCCTAAGACTTCGTTAGAGAAACAAACCCTAAAAGACCTCGCTAGAGAAACAAACCCTGAGACCTGACTAGAGAAACAAACCCTCAGACCTGACTAGAGAAACAAACCTCAGACCTGACTAGAGAAACAAACCCTCAGACCTGACTAGAGAAACAAACCCTAAGATCTCGCTAGAGAAACAAACCCTAAGACCTGACTAGAGAAACAAACCCTCAGACCTGACTAGAGAAACAAACCCTAAGACCTGACTAGAGAAACAAACCCTCAGACCTGACTAGAGAAACAAACCCTAAGACCTGACTAGAGAAACAAACCCTCAGACCTGACTAGAGAAACAAACCCTCAGACCTGACTAGAGAAACAAACCCTCAGACCTCGCTAGAGAAACAAACCCTAAGACCTGACTAGAGAAACAAACCCTCAGACCTGACTAGAGAAACAAACCCTCAGACCTGACTAGAGAAACAAACCCTAAGATCTCGCTAGAGAAACAAACCCTAAGACCTGACTAGAGAAACAAACCCTCAGACCTGACTAGAGAAACAAACCCTAAGACCTGACTAGAGAAACAAACCCTCAGACCTCACTAGAGAAACAAACCCTCAGACCTCACTAGAGAAACAAACCCTCAGACCTCACTAGAGAAACAAACCCTGAGATCTTGCTAGAGAAACAAACCCTAAGACCTGACTAGAGAAACAAACCTCAGACCTGACTAGAGAAACAAACCCTAAGACCTGACTAGAGAAACAAACCCTAAGACCTGACTAGAGAAACAAACCCTCAGACCTCGCTAGAGAAACAAACCCTCAGACCTCACTAGAGAAACAAACCCTCAGACCTCACTAGAGAAACAAACCCTCAGAACTCGCTAGAGAAACAAACTCTGAGACCTGACTAGAGAAACAAACCCTCAGACCTGACTAGAGAAACAAAGCCTAAGACCTGACTAGAGAAACAAACCTCAGACCTGACTAGAGAAACAAACCCTAAGACCTGACTAGAGAAACAAACCCTAAGACCTGACTAGAGAAACAAACCTAAGACATGACTAGCGAAACAAACCCTCAGACCTGACTAGAGAAACAAACCCTCAGACCTGACTAGAGAAACAAACCTCAGACCTGACTAGAGAAACAAACCCTGAGACCTCGCTAGAGAAACAAACCCTAAGACCTGACTAGAGAAACAATCCCTAAGATCTCACTAGAGAAACAAACCTTCAGACCTGACTAGAGAAACAAACCCTAAGACCTGACTAGAGAAACAAACCCTAAGATCTCACTAGAGAAACAAACCCTAAGATCTCGCTAGAGAAACAAACCCTAAGACCTGACTAGAGAAACAAAGCCTAAGACCTGACTAGAGAAACAAACCCTCAGACCTGACTAGAGAAACAAACCCAAAGACCTGACTAGAGAAACAAACCCTAAGACCTGACTAGAGAAACAAACCCTAAGACCTGACTAGAGAAACAAACCCTAAGATCTCGCTAGAGAAACAAACCCTAAGACCTGACTAGAGAAACAAACCCTAAGATTTCGCTAGAGAAACAAACCCTCAGACCTCGCTAGAGAAACAAACCCTAAGATCTTGCTAGAGAAACAAACCCTAACCCTCTCTATAAATAGGAATACACATTTTGTGTCTTCGTCTGGCCTGTATATTCATATTGTTAATTATTTGTTGTTGTTATTGTTATTGATGTTATATAATTCTTATTTTCTTTTTGTTGCGGACACCAGATCGTTTGGTATTGTGCAATACCTTGAATTGAATTGAATTATATGATTTAGGTGCACTTTAGGCTTCATTTAACACTCATCTTGTAAGTAATTATATAAATGCACAAATGACTTTAGTAGTGTTAAAATCAGTTTTATTTTGACTTTGATGACAGCAAAAATAGAAATCTGGAAAATTCGTCCAAACATAATTAACAAAACAACTAAACATATATACAGGGACCTCAGCTGATATCACTACACTGTTAAATTCCAACAATATTTGTATATTAACCCAGATTCTCATTTTATGAATTTAATGATATTCTTATCCAAGATTTGAATGTTGTAATTATTGAAATTCTTCACATTTTTATATTTATCTTGAGAAATAAGCCCACTCTACATGTTGTTTAATTGCATTAGACTGGTCATGAAATATGCTGTTCTCTGTCAGAAAGTGCTAGGATGTAGCTTACTAGTAGAGAGCTCAACTGAGGAGCGATGGGTTGTAGGATCGATCACCCTCAGTGGATTCTTGTTCCAGTACGTACGCCATGACTAGTACATCAAAGGCTATGGCATGTACTGTCTTGTTAATATTATTGCAGGCTATTGTGAGCACACACCTGTATGTACGACAGCTAGTATATGAGGCTCTCGGACTTTGTGCCAAGTTTCACCTGCCTGAAGATATTCCTAAACTTTTAACACCAGTGGAACAGGTGAGTCTTTCAAAAGAGATGACTAGATGAGTTATGGCCCTTGAACTTAGGAGATGTGTAAACAAAAATTCTGGACCTTTTATTTTAGAAGTTTGATTTTCATTTATCCATTTTTGATGGAGTTAAATCACTTGAGCTTAAGAGATATGAAAATTAGTTTTCCGGACTTTTGTTTTGCAATGCCTGAAGATATCAAGATGCAATTTAGTATATAGTTTTATTATGTACTGTTACAGATCAAGTTTAACTTTCATGGTGATTTACCGACTTTTCAAAGAGTTATTGCCCATGAATTTAGGAGGCACCAAAAATTCTTGGGCTTTAGCAGTACTCTCAGAACGCTTTTTTTTTATATCAAAACAAAAGAAGAAAAAAGAAACAGGTATATTGTTTTTTTACAAAACCAATGAAAAATTGTATTAGATTTATTAATTTAACCAAATATACCAATTTGTAACTTAATGTTTTCATTATTGCACCCATCAGTTAAAAATATGGTGCTGTACAATGGAGCTAAAATGACTATATTATTTCTGTGTGCTGTTACAAGTTTAGATCTTGTTACTTTATGCAGGTGATTGAAAATGATGTCAAGACGTGTGTCATCCGAGACGGCGAGGACTGGGAACACCACCAAGAAACGACTCAACAGCTGATCAAAACTCAAATCAAGGTAAGATAACTCTAAACTACAAAAAACAAAACATGAATAATGGTTACACACCGGCCTCAATGGACATACGGCTGGTAGGTACTGGGTTTGCAGCCCGGTACCGACTCCCACCCAGAGTGAGTTTTAACGACTCAATGGGTAGGTTTAAGACATGACACCCTCTTCTCTCTTACTAACCACTAACAACTAACTCACTGTCCTGGACAGATAGTGAGGTGTGTTCCCAGGACAGCATGCTTGAACTTTAATTGGATATAAGCACAGAAATAAATTGAAAGAAAAAAAAAGGTTACACATGAAGTCTAGTAAACAATTACAGTGTCAGAACTTGATTTTCCCATGGAATATAATATTTGACAATACAGAAATGTTCTTTCCATTGAATCCTTTCTATATTATAAGAACAGTAATGTTATATGTTTTCCGTTAAGATCAGTTAAAAAAATTTATAATCAGTAACTATATCAGTAGAGCTCAAGTGATCAATTTTCAGTTATATTCAATCAATGAAACATCACTTCTAAACAGCCATGCATATTCAAAATTTATGATAAATGCAGGTGTCTGCATTTAAGACTTGAATGTATCTCAAATAAATGTGTGAAATCTTTTTTTGTAAATTCAGCCCAATGTGTTCACTTACACACTTCTGTTGGTTTCAGGATCATAAACTGATCCGCCCTTCAAGAACCTACTTAAGAAAATATGGTGCACAGCATGCAGACGAGATAATGAGGTCAAGGTCACAAGAGGTTGTCACCAAGGTGCTGCTGCAGCTGAATATGAAATCAGCCAATCGAAGGTTTCCATCCACCAAAAAGGCTTTGGAAGAGGTACTGGGCGATTTCCCTGTCAGTTCTCAGAGAATCAGTCATCAAGAGAAAGGATGAAGTACATTTAAGATAGAAGTTACTACACTGTAGAGCAGTGGTTAGATTTAAAGGGACTGTCCCAAGTTTGCAGCCATTTGTAAGATATTTCCATTAGGTAGTACTAAACCAAATAACATCTGCCTGGGTCAAAATGCACCTAACTTTTGATAGAGCAGTTAATACCACAAGTTCTGCCATTGGTGATAAATGTGATAGTATTTGTTGTCAAAAAATTAGTTTCATCAAGGCAGTAAATGGATGCAATTTTATTTAATCTAGTGCCACTGTCAAGTAGCCTTGTACTTGAAATATGTATGTGGTACCTTTAAAACCAAATACTATATTTTCTGCAAAAACTAGGAGTGTTGTAAAAACATCCAGTTATATTAATATTGAAAATGAGTCATGAAAGGTTCCACTTTCTCCAATTAGTTCTTTGAGGGAGAGGTTGTAGTACTGGGGCCTAATTCACAAAGCTCTCTTAGTATCCTCTTTGCAAGTCTTTTAGCATTGCACTGCGAGATTGCAAAGTTGCGAGAGTTTAGTGAATTAGGCCCCTGATATTTATAGATCATAGTTTGGTTGATATATAGTATATAGTGTTTTTAACCGCATTGCCACCTATGGGATCTTATTTGGTATAGTACAACCATTAATAAGGCCTTTCTAATGGCTAAAATAACTCTTTATATAAATGTTCTTGTTTAGACTATCAGTATCTCCTTATCCAGTGTGTTTCTTATTGTCTTAATCTTTGTAGTAGCTTAAACTTTTTATTTCATGATGTTTTTTCTGGTCTTCCTAATATTTGTAGTAGCGCTGGATTTCACCTCGCAATAATTTTGTACTTAAGAAAATAATATATTGTAACGGGCCTTCCCCTTTCCAAAAACTCTGAATAATACAAGTAGCGTGTGCTCATTAAATTAATGTTGGCCTCATCACAATAGATACACACTTCAGATTTAAGGTGTTGTTAACCCGGTATGAAGTTAACTTAAGATCACATCAAGAAAACAGTAAAGACTAATATTGAATCTAAGTAAAAGAATAAGTCATGTGAACACATACGATCTTTTATTTATAAGTAGAAAGAAGAAACCAAATGGTAATCCAAAAGAAATGTTCAATCACCAAACAGGTGAGAAGGTTTATAATTTGTTATTTATTTAGTCCTTGGAAAGAAGTATCAATGTTCACAGTATATTCCAAAGGCAAGCTGTTTATTATTAGAGTTGACAGCTCGCAGAACAGTATCGCTTGTCCGACGATTCCACTGTACGGAAATCTTATCTCTTGAAGATGAGTGGACAGGTCATATAATGGTATCGTTTCCCCCCCGAGTCCATCACATGAAAACGAACGACTTCACCGAATGAGATTTGACGACTACGTTGAACGGCTTCGTTGAACGAATACTCAAGAAATCACCTCAAGATATCGCTGACGGTTCCATTAAACAGACACTTCGTCACACAAACTGTTTCGTCAAGAAACAAATCAAACACCTTTCTCGTAAAACAACGTTGTCCCACGACTCAGTTGAACAAATGGTTTAGGAAAACGAAACATAAACTATTTGCACACTTATATCCAGTTTGACGTCGGGAGAAGAGTGTAGTTCTCCTCCCTGAATCACTGAACTGTTGGTCTTTATATAACCTCTACCAGGATTGAAATCTTGTTGACCAGTAAGAATTAACTACGCATTGGAAATAAACTGCGTCTTGAAAACAACATGTATTTTAGGAATGTTGGTAAACAAAATTAGTTCTCACAGAAATATAGCCTTGTTTTCGAAATACAGTTCCATCTAGTATCCATAAAACTTTACGTCCGCACCAACACAAAATACAAATAAGCTGTTTAGATTGTTATTAACATGGGTTTGTTTCATTACCCATTCCTATGACTATATCTCGTCCCTGAGATAATAATGTCACGGAACCAAATTCTTATTAATGTTTAATCAAATAAACTGCTGTAAAGCTTACAAATTAAAATAAAAATATTTAGTAAATGATAAATTAATAAAATTTATCATTGAATGTAGTCCACTGAATACAAAAGTACAAAACACGACATGACACCACAAAATGCTATTTACACCGTTCTATACCTACAAGAAAAACGTAAAAATCTATCATTATAAAAACTAATGAAGGAAATATCTATGGTTATAAGAACTAATTAAAAGTACAACATAATATAAAAAGTAACATTTCTATACGTCTGGATGGACTGTCCACCATGTCTGGGTGTGGGTATGTAGTATCCACATCCCTGGTGTTGGGATCTCGGCTGGTGTTGGGATCTTGACTGGTGTTGGGATCTCTGGGCTGTCTTCTGTCTGAGTTTCAGCTGGAGTCATAACTATGTCCGCCGTTTGGGTTTCCACTGGAATTCCACTGACCTCAACTTCCGACGAAATGTCACTCAACCAATTACTTTCTACACCCGGTTTGGCATTTCGGGGACAGGAATCTGTTATGGTTATACTAGTAGATCCAGACAAACAAGGACCACTGGACGAGGTATCAAACTTTCCAGTAAGAGAAAAACAATTCTCAGTAGTCCCAGACTTTTTCGACTTTGTTGGACATGATGAAATTAACGGCACCACCTGACTGCATACAACACCCAAAATTGGTGATGTGGCGTCCTCCAAAATTTTGGGAACTGCACATGTCACCGCTGCTGGCGCATGGGAAATGTGGGCCACAGTGACAGTTCGAGGCCCTGTCCACACCGGAGAATGACTTCTTACTTCCTGTTCTACGGCTTGGTTAGGAGAACGGCTCCGACGTCTAGAACTTCAGGGTGCCTCGCGATGTCTAACAGTCATCGATGTAGATTCCAACGAGGGCATAACTCCATGGCTATTTTTACAATGTTTTTTTTTCAAATCCCAATGTCTTGACGTTCGATACAGACAGTACCGACATTCAAGAGGTTTCCCATGTTCTTTCTCATAATGTTTTAACATTTCTTCTGCAGAATCAACAAACCGGCAAATGGAGCAAAAAATCATACTTGTTTTCTTTAATAAAATTATCTGGAAACTACCAGTTCTCACACGTGTATTTCTGTTTTACACAAACATTGCAATTTAATACACGAGATAGTCTGAGACCCATTTCGGACACGGGTTAGTTCTTCTAGGTCTTGACCCGCTGTCATCCAACTTTCTGTTTTCCATCTCCAGTACACCAGCCTCCAACAAATTTTCACTTTCAACATAGGTTCGGTACGAGGCAGAATTATAGAGGGGGGGGCGGTTCTTCTGATGTTAACAGTTCGTTTGTCCATTCATCTAATGCTTCCGATTCAAGTCTTTGATGACAAGGTTTCAGTCTGTCTGCATGTACTGTATATGATTTTCTTCCTTTTTCAATAACATGCACAACATCAGTAAGTCATTGCAACACCTTATATGGTCCCTACCAATATCTCTGAAGTTTTGGTGAAATTCCCAGGCTTTTCTATGGTATATAAAGCAATACTAATTCACCAACAATGAACTTTTGAGTATGTAACTTTGTATCGTACAATCTTTTCTGACGTTATAAGCTGTTCTTACAATTTTCCCTCACAATTTCATGAACCTTGTGCAGTTTATTTTCTAAGTTGGTGACATACGGAGCGTATACAACAGGATCACCACCAGGTGGAATACCAGCCTCAATTTCTATTGGTAGAATAGTTTCTTGCCCAAACATCAAATAATTTGGAGTATATCCCATAGATTCATGCTCGGCTGCCCTGTACACACTAACTGAAGATGACTATCCCAATCACGCTGATTATCCTGGACATACACACGTATGGTTCAACCATACCATCAGACTGAGAATCGACATACACACTTAACATAGCCTCTATGGTTCGATTCATCCTATCAACCGTACCATCAGACTGAGGATGAAATGGAGTAGTTCTCATTTTATCAATGTCCAAACACACTGATTATCCTGGACATAGGCACATAACAGCCTTTATGGTTCGATTCTACCTTACCATCAGACTGAGGATGAAATGGAGTAGTTCTCGTTTTATCAATGTCCAATCACACTGATTATCCTGGACATAGGCACGTAACACAGCCTTTATGGTTCGATTCTACCTTACCATCAGACTGAGGATGAAATGGAGTAGTTCTCATTTTATCAATATCCAGTAAACCACATAACTCTTGGAACAAGCATGATTCACACTGACTTCCTTGATCCGTGTGCACAATTCGTGTGCAAAGCTTCCATCAATTTCTCGTGAAATAATCATGTGCCACCAAAATGTCTACGTATCCATTATCATCTGACCTTGGTAACTGTCCCAACAACTCCATAGCAACCCTCTCCTTAGGCTCACCAGCATCAGTCAGTTTTAGGAGCCCGTCTCCGTCTCCCAAATGATTTTCTCTGTGCACAAGTTGCACACCAAAACTGCACATCACAGCGTAAAATAAGGTGTCTGCTTGGCTGGCTGGATCGGTTTATGTTAATTGTGTAATACATGATCACACTTCCCTTCAGTTCAAATGTATTTTAGTTACTGAAGACCACAGGGGCACTAACACCCTCTCTCCCTGATGGTCTTATTCACTCTCTTGTTTATTGTACACTGGTCATTTGATTCTCTGTCTCCTCCACCTGACTGGTATCACTTTCTCTCTTATCTTGCTATAGTCTTAACTGCCACTTGACCCATTTTTCACAGAATTATAGCTACATCAAGTTAGGAGATAAGACAATTAGTGTGGCCAGTATTACTCTCAGGATGCATGGGGTGTTTTAATTGTAAACAGACCTTATTTTTGTATCAAGTGCCAGTCTACATGGCTGGTTTGTTTGATGTTAGTTATTATCACACTGGTTTTCAGTTCAAATGTATTTTATTTAGTATGGTCATATCTGAAGAGCACAGGGGCATTTGTTTCTCCCTAGTTTCAGTTCATTGTACACAAGTCATATTCTGTATCTGTCAAGACACCTGACTGGTAACGCTTGTTGTAATCTCAACTTGAAGTCAGGAGATAAGACAATACAATACAATACAATACAATACAATCATTTATTTCTGTTTATGAATTATACATATATGAATAATAATATCAGCATCAAGAAAAGAAAAAAAAGAAGAAGAAAACAATACATGTTATAATGGTTACAATATTCTAGCACAATTATAATTTATATACTAGTAACAATATTTAACAAGTGACAATGTCATTAGGTTGGAGGTCTAACAACTGAAAGTAAAAGACGTCTTTTTTTTCAAACGTCTCATAGCAATACTGTCCTATGATTGGGTCAATAGGCCTATGTGCTGGGCAGAGAAGTACAAAGAATAGTTTCTCAGTGTCTGTTAATTAAATAAATGTTGGCTTTAGTTGGTGTAGTTTTTTATATAGTATATTTCTGCGTTTTGTAAGGCCTTGACATTTTATTAAAAAGTGTAATTCATCTTCAACACCAGAGTGGCAGATTTTACATATCGTTTTGTGTTGTTCAACATTTCTGTACCTACCAATTTCAGTTTCAAGTCGGTGTGCACATATTCTTGTTTTGTTATTTGCATTTTTGACGTCATCAAGATATGTTGTGCGTAAAACTATATGGCTTTGCCCTCCTGATGTTTTAATACTGATGTCAATTTTTTCGGCCCGCTCAGTTACGTTTAATTTAGTTTTCATTACTTTTGGTTTGTTTAGTTCGAAGTCGTTTACTTTTATTGTCGAGTGATTCATTGTGATTTGTTGGTTAAACTTCGGGTTGTGTTTAGATTGTCATGTGCTTCTTCGTAAGCAGTCGATGGTTATATCACTGTCATCATGCATGTCTTGTTGACATTCCGCCATACAATACAATACAATACAATACAATAACTTTATTTCCATGTTCATATATGAATAATGAAAACATAGTCTGGTTGACCAGCAAAAATAAAGTACATAAAATACTAATCGCTAACAACTAACAACTGAACTAAAACTGTATCTAATAAAGTACATGTAGTGTAACAGATTCTATCATCTTTTGTCTGATCTTCGATACAAAGTAAATTAAAATAAATATTATTAAGTGGCAGGGGGTCTGGTGAGCAGAGTAGTTTAATTGTGCTGTGTCCAAATCTGAGCAGAGTTGTGCGACTGTAATGAGTTGTGTTTTAGGGCAGTTAGTGACATAATAACATTTTTCATATTTATTTAGTGTTTGAAATATTGGAATTCTTGTGCGAGTGTAATAAAATATTTTCTTCTGTTCGTTTCTGGCTGTTTACAGTCAACGAGAAAATGTGTTTTGTCTTCAACTGCCTCTTTGCAAAGCTTGCAGAGTCGGTCTTTTAGTTTTGGTTCATACTAAAAATATAAATATTGATTTAAGTCACATGTAGGTAGGTAACCCATTTTGAAAAGTCACTTTGTAAGCTGCAAACATATTTGGGGTATTTAGTGAGGTGTTACACCATTGTTTCTGTTATATACCTGAGAGGCGTGTACCTCTTTCTTGTTGGTATGTCCAGTCTCCTGTACATTGTGTGGAGGCTGGGGTTGGTTGTGTGTGTTTGGCTCTTCTTGTGTATGTTCTGGCTATACGTGTAAGTCATTCACAGTTGTGGATATAAGATGTTCTTGTAGCTCTTCACTACTAGACGCTCAGTCCATTTGCATTTAGAGGTTTGCTGTCAATTTCATTGAAAGCATTGACTGGCATATTATGTACCACAGACGTTATAATAATAATAATAACTTTATTTAATGAGGGTGACAGGTTTAGCACAAGCTAATCTTCCACTTGGCCCTCAACAATACACTGAAATACTGGAAAAGAAAATACATATATACTAAGTACTATACTATTATAATAATGCATACACACATATTGACTAGAGAAATATTACATTTAACAGACATCTGTTGTGTAATATTGACACTAAAATCTCAAAACATAATTATTATATAGAATAAAAACTAATCAGCCAAATAAACATCCATGAGATATTGTTTCAGGCTGGATTTAAAGTTTTTAACTGACTTCTGGTGTCTAATATCGAATCTAGGAAAAAAAGTCACAGGGAAAAAAGTCACAGAAAAAAAAACAAGAAAAAAAGTCACAGGAAAAAAGTCACAATTTTTAATTAAGAGATTTTTGTTAAATGTTCTGTGATTTTAATGTTGGTGGTTTAGGCGGATGTTCCACCCAATACCATGAAGAAATTCTGCCACATTCTTGTGGTCCTCAAGGCGATCAACACACAAGTTGCGAAGACACTCTTGCAGTTGGACGTAGCGTCGACGAACCTGGCGTCGAGGTGGGTTACCAACCGCATCCTGCTGGATGATGGTGCCCACTGTAGCCTGCTCATGTTGAAACCATTCGATAACTCGCCAGATTGATGGGTGGTAGTAGCCTACAAGGTTGAAGAACATGTTGTTCCAACCTTCGCACAAGTTGTTTGTACGTGGATTATTGTTCATGGTGGCATCATGAACGTTCCACAGGACAGGAGCAAACATTGGTGGAACACGGCACAACCTGAGCTGAGCACCGGGCCTGTCTGTTGGCTGCTGAATCTGTCGGAAAGAACCATTGACGTATGTACGATCAAAGTACGTAAGTAAGTCCTCGACTTCAGGTGGATCTTGCGGCATGACAGCTTTTAGGTGTTCCATACCCTCCTCAACTTCATCTAATGGCAAAAAGGCAAGAGCATCCATCATACCACAGAACAGGTGAAAGTCAGCATCGGCCATGCAGGGTTCCAGCTGGAAAATTTTCATTAATAGCCAAAGTTGTAGCCAAATGTTTACTTTTATAGCCACAATATAAATTTTATAGCCAAAAGAGCGGATGGAAAATTTTAATATTTATATTTGTGTAATTTATTCTCAAATTCATGTAGTGTATTTGTCCTAGTGAGCAATACATTTATTTGTACCTGAGATTTCAAATCGCGATCCCGTTTGTACTTGGTTGGTCACAGCATTGTGTTGTAATCACTGGCGGTCCCGCAACGCTTAGCGTCACCACGTGATAACTGTGATTAAAGATCGCATTTGAACTAGCATTTGATTTACTAGAACAATGTTTTAAAATTAACCTAAACAATGATACAAAATGCAAATTATCTTGGTAGATAAAACATAAGAATATAATTCGGTGTGAAACTTAAATAAAAAATTGTGGACCCGCATATCTGGCGTTTTAATAGGTTATACCGAGCTTACGCAAACTGAAATAAATATATTCATAAGAATGAAGTACTCGATCGAACAGAGCCCTGTATGTAGATTTTATTCGTGAGGAATCGTTAACGATTTGATTGGTTCACGATTCACTGCATCCACGTTTTATTTTATTAAGGGCAAGGGTTTCGCGTGTATATTTTCTTTGGAATGGCGGCGACATTAAATATATATATATATATATTAGGAAAATAAGATAATCCGAATTTCGGGAAACATTGGTTGAAAAAAAAAAATCGCCATTTTGTATCGCCTGATTGACCAGATTATAGCCAAATTTGTGATAATTCGCCAATTGGCGACAATGGCAAACGGCAGCTGGAACCCTGGCCATGTAGTGTGGACCCAAGCCCAAGTCCTGAATCTTACGCCAGGTGCATTGCGTAAGATAATAGAAACAACCCTTACTGGTAACATCACAACCGAAGACAGCAAGGACAGCTCGCAGTACACCATCCTCAAAGTCCGTCACTATAGTTTGTATATTCAGGTCAAAGTCTGATTCTGCACACTTGTCCACTACAGCCTGAAATAGTTCCTCGTAAGTGGCTCGGGTCTTGTAAGGAGAGCGTAAACAGTAGTAATAGCTGTATCACCGAAGGGCATACGGATGACGTACAGTTGCTTGAAGACTTTTGGAGCCATGGAGAAGTTACCATCCATGTGGTCATGGCAGGCCATCGGTCTACAGGCTGGTAGGTACTGGGTTCGGATCCCAGTCGAGGTATGAGATTTTTAATCCAGATACCGACTCCAAACCCTGAGTGAGTGCTCCGCACGGCTCAGTGGGTAGGTGTAAACCACTTGCACCGACCAGTGATCCATAACTGGTTCAACAAAGGCCATGGTTTGTGCTATCCTGCCTGTGGGAAGCGCAAATAAAAGATCCTTGCTGCCTGTCGTAAAAAAGAGTAGCCTATGTGGCGACAGCGGGTTTCCTCTAAAAACATTGTCAGAATGACCATATGTTTGACGTCCAATAGCCTGTGGCGTCGTTAAATAAAACAAACTCTTTTTTTTACCATCCATGTAGAGGGTGTTGGCAGCAGCAAGCAAGATGTTTTAGGCCTTCCTTGGTAGCAAACATGAGGAGGCGGTTATTTATATTTGGGCCATTATCGTAGATTAGAAACTCCTCGGTATTTGGGCCAACTGTCTGCATGAACTCGATGGGCAGATCACCCACAACTTCCGGCAGACGCGGCACAGGTGGAGTCGGCCGTTGGTTGCGAAGAGTTCGCTTGCATGTACTAGCAGAAGGTAGAAGTGCACATACCTGAAAAATTGAAACGTGACTTAATAACTCAAGACTATAAAGTTGGAAGGCTCAAAATTTAAGTAACTTCATGATGGCTTTAAAAAGCTCATGGATACGAAGCTTGTTTCTGGATAATTCAAAATGGATTAATCTTTTTATGTCTGTTACAAAGATATCAACAAATGAGTTAATAATATATGGAGATTGCTTCATAACGAGAAAAGCAAACCAAATTACAAATAGGTTTTGGAGAGATACATTACTTAGTGGGGTAAAGATAGAAAGTAAACATAATCCTCAAACTGTAAACGATATTTTATGTATTAATCTCTGGCATAACAGTGAAATACTTATAGATCGAAAACCATTTATTTATGTAAATTTTATATAAATATATATCATGCAACACAAAAAAAAAAAAGTGCACATACGTCATTGTCACATTGACTGACACTATGGTCAAAGATCTGGCCTGGCTTGTCCCGGGTCCTGGCAGCTTGATCTTTCATCGAGTTGCGTATTTTGGCGAGACGGATGTGGGTCTGATCTGCAGCATGGTTGTGGGGTTTAACTGCTTCTGGGTGCTCTCTCTGTAAGTGTGTTATCATAGAACCTCGACAATTACCACTAGATCTTTTGACACATTTCCATCACAACTTTGTTTTGCGAGTTGCATGTTTGGTATACATGAACCCCTCATGACAGATTTTGTGACCACCCTTATTGCTATGAATAACTTCCATATTAAATATACTTCTGATACTAGCAAGCTGGAGAATATATCTATATATAGTGAAACACATTTAACCTTAGGCATTTTATAAATCATTTACAATAGGAAGCCCTTAGTTTAAATCTATCCTAATCAGGAAGCTAGACCCAAGCATCACCCCTGCACAATATGAAGACTCTTTCTTTAATCCTGCCTAATTGACCCTAATTAATAAGTGTAACAATTAGTTACCACCCATGCACAATATGAGGCCTCTTTCTTTAATCTAGCCTAATTGACCTACTTAACAATTACCCCATGCATACTATGAGTATGATGCCACATTCAATACTCTACAAACCCATACATTTTATTATATAAAAATTGTGACTTTTTTTCCTGTGATTATTTTTCCTATACTAAATTGTGACTTTTTTTCTGTGACTTTTTTTCCCTGTGACTTTTTTTCCAGCCACCCTAATATCAAGGGGTATTGTATTCCATATCTGAACACCTGAGTAACTGAAGGATTTTTTATATAGTTCAGTATGAGGCCTTGGTAGCTGAAGTTTGTTTTTGTTAGAGGATCTTAGGTTATAATTACAGGTTTCAGATATTGGGGTAAGGAGAGATGTAATGTATTCTGGGGAGAAGCCATTTAGTGCTTTATATACCATTATGCCAATGTGGTATTTTATTCTGTCAGGGAAAGGTAAAATATTTAGTTCCTTGAACATGTCTTTAGATGGAGATATTAATGGTTTGTTTAAAATTATTCTCATTGCACGTTTTTGCATTTTTAGAATTTAAACCACTTGTTCCTTAGCACAGTGTCCCCAAACAGTAGCAGCAAAGTCGAGAATTGGAACAACGTATGCATTATAGAAAACTGTTTTGGCAGCTTGATTTAAGTATATATTAAGTCTCCTGAGAAGTGAGATAGTCGAGGCCAATTTTGAAATCACTTTTCTAATGTGTACTGTCCAGGTCAGTGACTCATCTATATAAACACCAAGGACCTTTTGCAATTTTACTGCATTAAGTTTTTAATTTTTCAGTGTAATTTGTATTGAGTGCTGCCTGGCTATTTTGTATGTTGTACTTACTAACATACAAGTTGTTTTCTGAAGATAAGAGCCATATTGTTATTTGTGCACCACTTCTGAATGCCCAATAAATCCACCTGCAAATTTAACTCGTTCTGTTAGGTTACTACCATATGTGTGCATGGTTGCATCATCGGCATACATGTCAATAGAGCAGTGTTTGGCATACAAGGGCATATCGTTTATGTAGATAATCCATATTGTTATTTGTGCACCACTTTTGAATGCCCAATAAATCCACCTGCAAATTTAACTCGTTCTGTTAGGTTACTACCATATGTGTGCCTGGTTGCATCATCGGCATACATGTCAATAGAGCAGTGTTTGGCATACAAGGGCATATCGTTTATGTAGATAATAAATAGTAGTGGACCGAGAATTGAGCCTTGGGGGACACCGGTCAGTACTTGCTGTGATAAGGATTGTAAGTTCCCAACTTTGACAATCTGCTGACGATTTTGTAGATAGGAAGTAAACCATTTGAGACTTTGATCGGAAAAATTTAGAAGCTTCAGTTTATAAAGAAGTATAGAATGATCTACAAGATCAAAGGCTTTCTTTAAATCTAGGAAAATGGTTCCTACCATGTTATCATTATCGATAGACAAGATCCACTGATCAATTAGGTGTACCAATGCAGTCTGGCATGAGTGTTTTTCACGGAAACCAGACTGAGCATCATGTAGGAGGTTGTATTTAGTCAAGTATTTATATAGATGATTTGAGATATGCCTCTCAAATATTTTTGTTATAGTTGGTAAAATCGAGATAGGTCTGTAATTTTCTGCTTTGTCTTTATCACCCGCTTTATATATTGGAGTGACTCTAGCAATTTTTAATGCACATGGGAAGGTTCCAGATCAGCAATACTTAAGTTGATTATGTGTACGATGAGTGGAGCTAGTGTGTGATTACTAAGCTTTAATATTCCAGGCCCAGTGCCGTCTAAACCGGTTGCCTTTGATGAGTCTAATTTTGTTATATAATTTACCACATCGTGTAGACAGATATGTGGTATTCTAAATGGCATGTTATTTACTATTTTGTTTCTAAGATAATCCTGAAGTATAGTGTGATTTTCGGGAGTAAAAGGTTTTGTGTCAATAGTCTGTGAGATGTTAATGAAATGCTCATTTAAAGTTTGTAGAATGTCACTTGCATTAGTAACCAAACTGTTATTTATTTTTAACTCTGAAGGCACAGGTAAGCCTGATTGTTTTCCAGATAATGTTTTGAAATGATTCCATAAGAAACTTGAAGGTTTGTTATTCTGAACAGCATCTTGAAATAAATCCTTCTTAGCCTCAGCTATGAAATTTAATGTTTTATGGCGCCACAGCTTGTAGCTGGTCCAGTCTTTTATTTTATGAAAATGATCACGTTGCATTCTTGAGTATTTTATCTTATCACTGTACCATTTTGGTTGTTCAAATCGTCTAACTCGTTTTATTTTCAAAGGTGCATGTTTATTCAGAATATTAATTAGTGTGTTGTGCCAAATAGTGTGTTGTGCCAATGTAATAAGGCCATATTAACATCATTACATGAAAAAATATTGTTTATATTGGAATTGTTAATGTCTAAAAGAAAGTCTTCAGTGCAAAATGTTTTAAAACACCTATATGATATAGTTTTATGAGTGTTATTTATCATAGTTTTATCAGAATTGTTTGTATATTGATTAAGACTAACTGTGACAGGATAATGATCACTAATAGCAAAACATAGTATACATACTTGAGTAATCATACTAGTGTTTGTATAATAAATGTGATCTATGATAGTCGAAGAATTTTCAGTTATTCTGGTAGGCTTATCCACTATTTGAGTCAATTCACTAAATTGCTCCACTTGGTATTAGAGCAACCATTTATGAAATCGATATTAAAGTCTCCCATAACAGTTATATCAAGGTTTTCATTTAAAGCCTTTTCCAGCTGAGTGTCACTCATATCTATCCAGGACACATGTAAGTTTGGTGGTCTGTAGACAAAACATAACAAGATGTTTTTAGCATGTTGTAAATTAATTTGTAGCCATATAGTTTCTGTAGTCAAGTCTTCGATATCATTTCGTCTTTTATAGGATAAGGAGTTTCTAATATATATAGCCAGTCCCCCACCCTGTTTGTCCCTTCTGTCTTTTCGTTCCAAGTTGCATTGATCAATATTAATAATAATTTCCTGGCTTAGAAAGGTTTCACACAATCCTAATATATGTAAAGAAGGGTTTTCACCCATTATCAATGAGATTTCAACTAGTTTTGGCAGTATATGTTGAATGTTCCAACTGGCAATATTGATACTTTTTGTGGGGAAATTAAACTTGCTTTTACTTACTGAAAATGTTGGGCTCTTTGTTTTCAATGAAGTGATATTTGTATCAGATCTAAGTTTTGCTGTACCTAAAGTTGATATTTTCCCACAAGGATTATCATTAACTGACTGTGAGGCATCTCCCAACTTTGGGATTTTAGTGTTAAGATATGGCTTATTTTTAGAACTGTCTTGTGCAGCTTTATTAGCAATATTTATGATTAAGTCAATTAGGCAGTGATTGGAAAGATAAGACAATGGCTTTACTCTTAAAGACTGCACCTTGCTATACATATCTGTATTAACTAAAAAGTAGTCAACTGTTCTAGCACTGTTATAGGTGTACCAAGTTAGGTTACCAAAGATATCACCAATGCACCGTCCATTTAATATGCATGTTTTAGTTTTTTGACACAACTGGACGAGTTTATTTCCAAATACATTTACAGAATTGTCACGGTTATTCCTGCCACTGGGAATTTGACAAATATTCTTAGAAAGGGCTGGTGGGGGTTTGAACTGGTTTTCTGGTTGGATTATATCTGTCAAATGACCAGATCTAGAATTTAAGTTGCCACACAATATTACATCCCCCTCTATCTGTTAAGATATTATATCATTTGCTAGGGTGTCAAAAGTATCATACTGTTTTTCTAACCATATTTTAGAATTTTCAGGATCAATATATACAATTCCAATATATAAATCCTTCAGCAGTCCAAGAACCTCTCCTGAAAGTTTAACCCAGATGATCTCTCCATCATGTTTATCTATTATTGTTACAGCATCTACATAATTTGGTTTATACAAGAATACAGTTCCTCCTCTGTTTGAGTCAGTGTTTTTACCTTTGTGGCTTATGCATTTTGTGACATATCCAGGGAAGGAGCTATTGTACATTCCCATTTCTGACTCATCTGAGGGAACCCAACAATCAACTAATGCAACAAAATCACTATTACTAAACATGCTGACAGTAGCATTGACAGTAGTCGATCATTTACATTTGAAACTAGACCTTGAACACTCCAACAAAATCACTATTACTAAACATGCTGACAGTATCATTGACAGTAGTCGATCATTTACATTTTGTGACATATCCAGGGAAGGAGCTATTGTACATTCCCATTTCTGACTCATCTGAGGGACACCCAACAAGGAACTAATGCAACAAAATCACTATTACTAAACATGCTGACAGTATCATTGACAGTAGTCGATCATTTACATTTTGTGACATATCCAGGGAAGGAGCTATTGTACATTCCCATTTCTGACTCATCTGAGGGAACCCAACAATCAACTAATGCAACAAAATCACTATTACTAAACATGCTGACAGTATCATTGACAGTAGTCGATCATTTACATTTGAAACTAGACCTTGAACACTCCAACAAAATCACTATTACTAAACATGCTGACAGTATCATTGACAGTAGTCGATCATTTACATTTGAAACTAGACCTTGAACACTCCAACAAAATCACTATTACTAAACATGCTGACAGTATCATTGACAGTAGTCGATCATTTACATTTTGAAACTAGACCTTGAACACTCCAACAAAATATTTTAAAAGTAGTGGTTTCCTTTTCTATTTCATCTTTAAGTTTAGTGCTGAAGTTTGTATTGAGTTCTTTGATTTCTGATCGAAGTTTGTTTACTTCTTGTTCCATGGTAGACTTTAATGTGTCTGAATGATTTATGTTGAACTGTTTTATTTCCTCTATGTTAGTTTCTATCTTGTGCAATCTTGTTTCAATGATGTGAACTGCTAATGTTACAGCTGGATCTGGTACACTTTGCTTATGAAGTGTGCTGTCGGCACATAGGCGATGTTTGCTTAATACCCTGGCTTGTGCTTTATGCTTTGGTTTTGGTATGCCGAGTTTAGCCTCTGGTGACACTGCAACTCTGGTGTTTGACATGGAAGAAGAAAGATAATTTTCTTCATACGAGTTGACTGTCTTGTCAGGTTTGTGAATGATGCTCATATCAGTATCGTCATCACTACTATTTTCCAATTCATCTTCTACTATTGCCTCCTCTATTGATGGTAACCTCTTCAGTGGGGTGCTCTGCAGACTGAGCTCTACAAGCAGATTCAAGTTAATAGATTTAAGTATTTCAGTGCTTGACACAACTGAGTTGAGCATTAGGAGTTTTTCAAACTTGACAACTAACTGTGTTAATTTTTCAAACTCTTCTTTGACCCATAGTTGGCAGGTGTTTCCTTGTACTATAACCTTTTGGGTAGTGTGAAAAATAGTAACAGTAAACAACTTTTCATTTGAGATTGTCACTTTTATTACTGTTTTGAACAAAGTGTCAGTTGGACATTGTCCTGTTATATCAGTGTCATTTTCATTATTAATCACAATAGTTGCAGTTGAACTTGAATAATCTGACCACTTAATATCTGCAGTTTGGATTGAGCCAATGTCATTATAATATCTTTGTAAAAGTATTTTTCTCCAAATGAATGTTCCTTTTTTGGTTGTTTGGGATGTGATTTGTTTTGAGTCTAATTTGTAATTTATTTTATGAAGATCATTTTCACAGATGAGTGTATCAGAAATTATGCTGGTGTCTGGAGACTGAAGAGACACCACATGTTCAGACATTTTCATCTAAATGTTTGTGCAACCCAGGATATGTTGGGTGCAAACAATCAGTAAAGTTTATTTAATGTAGCTGCCAACCAGTAGGGGGCCACACTTAGTCTTGACCATAGTCTCAGAGATTCAATATCAGTTACACATTGAAGAGCCATTGTTTGGCTTTTCTTAGCATGATGCAGATTCATTTACTGTCAGTTAAATATCAACATCAACATTTAGCAGTGTACCCTGAGGGCCTCCACGGAGTTTCTAGATGCACATGACTATAAATTTAAACATTTGGTTTGAAAATATTTAGTACTTTTCTCCAAAAACTCACTTTTTATGGAACTATTTACACATCCAACTCCACCATTGTTTTCATGATACTGTTCTACATGTGTAGTCCAAAAGGTAGAGTTTCATGGCTAAAATATATTCCTAGATGGATGAAACGTTGCAGTTGGTACAGACATCTTTTAGCTGGTCATCAATCCATTTGTTCTCGAGTGTGGTGTTGTGTTGGTGGAATACTATGCTAAGAATAACGTTTGTCTGGTTGAATCTTTGTGTTAGAAGTTGTATCAGTGTTGTTGTTTCTTCAATAATAACAATTCTACTCTTTCTATCAATGTCATTTCCTCCTGTTTGTATGATCAGGTTTCTGGGTGGATGCTCCATGTTGGGATATAAATCGTGTTGCTCCGTCTATAGTTTTGTTTCGTAGTTCAGTTTCCGTTACAGATTTCTCCAGGACAAGTTTCCTTGGTATGATGTGTCTTACACTAGAGTCTCTGAGTATGAGCACATCTGTTGGTGTCCGGTGTCTGCTGGTGTTGCCATTTGCAGGTGTTCTTTGAATGAGTGGTCTCCATCTGTTTGCTGTATACTGGGGTGGCGTTTTGGTGCTCTTCAAGGTAGGAGATGAGACAATTAGTGTGGCCGGTAGGGGGCGTGTATTACTCTCAAAATGCTTGGGGGGTTTTAATTGTATTTTTGCATCAAGTGCCAATCTATGTGGCTGGCTCGGTTGATGTTAGTTGTGCAATATAACATCACACTGGTTTTCAGTTGAAATGTATTTCATTTAGTATGGTCATATCTGAAGACCACAGGGGCATTTGTTTCTCCCTAGTTTCAGTTCATTGTACACAAGTCATTTGATTCTGTGTCTGTCAAGACACCTGACTGGTAACACTTTCACTCTTAGCTTGTTGTAATCTCAACTTGAAGTCAGGAGATAAGACAATTAGTGGGGAGGGTAGGGGCATGTATTACTCTCAGAATGCTTGTTTTTTTAAATTATAAACACCGGACCTTACTTTTGTATCAAGTGCCAATCTCATAGGCGGCAGAACGTTTTGAATATCGGTGAGAGGGCCAATCTGCAAGGCACTTCGTGCCTTGCCCGAGTGCGTGAAGTGCACAAGCTAGCTAGGGGTGTCCGGGGCATCTCCCCTGTAAAATTTAGAAATTTAGATTGCCTCAAGTGCGATTTCCTGGCATGTAATACATAGAATGAGTCATTTTAAAACTGAGTTTAGATTTATTTATTTGTCCTTTGTAATTTATAGTTGAGTGCTCATTAAATAAAATATTCCTTTCCTTTCCTTGTAATTTACTTGTAAAATAATGTAACTAGCCGACGGAACATATAATATATTGGGGGCCCACTTTGTATGAGGTATTGGAAATTATTCATTAAAGAAATGTGCCTTGAAAAGTTTGTTGTATTTGGTGAGAATAGAAAAACATTCATTAATTATATAAACTTGAGTAACCAACCTAATGTGTACATGACAGACTCATCACGTGATTCGAACATGGCCTCACATAGTATTTTGACGTCACTGGCTCAATAATATTCAAATCCACTGCACCGACAGGCATATTATTTTACAGTTCAGCACCTTAACCTCTTGGCCACTGTGATTTTCACCCAAAAAATGGAAGCACAATAATTGTTAAGCGTAGATGACAATATTATGTACTGTCAAACACTCGGTTCGAAAGTAGTGTAGTTTTTGTATTAGAGTTCATTAATTGTTTAAATTGCAACGGGCCCAATGGTGCACTCAGGAACTAATAGCCCACCAGCAGGAACTAATAGCCCACGAGGAGAAACTAATAGCCCACCAGCAGGAACTAATAGCCCACCAGCAGAAACTAATAGCCCACCAGCAGAAACTAATAGCCCACCAGCAGGAACTAATAGCCCACCAGCAGAAACTAATAGCCCACCAGCAGAAATGTTGACCCAGTAAATATAATATTTAAAAAAAACAATGTGTCATAATTTTGGTAGGATCCAAATGTACTGCATATTTGCATGGCATTTGACAGTGCAGTACCTAAACATAAAGAAAAACCTTTTCTAAATCCAATTTCTAAAAACTCTATTGACTTTATATCATATCCAACTAGAAACGGGAGCTGGTGTTATGATCGGGTTCCAGGATTCGGTGCTGTGTCACTAGTGGAGAAGGAATTAGCTGACAAGGTGTTTCCTGATTTTTCGGATTTTGAGCATTTCCGAAAGGAATGCAGACCCCCATAGAACTTGCAAGCATGTTTGAACCAACAGTTGTTTCTGTGACACACAGCATTCTTTTGAAATGCATAACACACTTTACTTTGACTGAAGGAGTTCTGCCCCTTACTTGTCTGAGGGCTAGGGTGTGTGTTCCTATGAGCTAAGTTGTTGTTAGATAAATTATGTCATACATAATGGCAGTGTGATCAACTACCTTCTTTGCAATCCGCTGAATAATATTTGTGTATTTCATCAGAGGTGCTGCTAAATCTGGCCTAGCCTTTACCAGAATGGTGACATAAATCTGGAATGCTGTGTTCCACAGGTCCAACGACCGGATGTACACAGGCTTGGCTTTAGGCACCAGTGAAAATGTATAAGTTTGAAATGTTATATCAAACTGATTACTGGGCCTGTTCTGTAATAGCATGCCAAAGTCAACATACTGGTCAGCCCTCCCTCTCTTTTTTTTTCCTTTTTTAAAAATGAATATTTTTCCAGTTCTTAATTATTAAAATTGTAAACTGTAAATTGTTTATGTAATTCTGTAAATTTATATTTATGACATGCGGTTAAGTCCCAGTCCAACTGCCCGCCACTTGTAGCACTAAATAAAGACAACCAGTAAGACACATATGAATTGAAAAGGCCGTTTTTGATTAAAAACGACATAAAATATACATAAAACAAATATTTACCTCAGGTAGTATTATATACAACATGTCCACCTATATGTAACTAATAATAAACTAACAAGTGACCATTGTTGGTGGGGGAAAAAACTGTGTTGAAGACTGAACTGGTGTTGCCGAACTTGTGGGTGCAGCTGAAAGCGTCGCTGAGCAGGTAGCAGTCTCAGTCCTTGCCTTCCGCCCTCTTGGTTTCATGATTGCATGCCTCTCAGCAGCGACTCTCCGAGTTCTTGGCATTATTCTCAAAAAAATAAAGAGAGAAGAGAAATAAATTGAACCAATATTGCTGATAGTTATAAATAGCCGACTTTGATAACCAAGCTTAAAGCCATTTGAATATAAGTAATAGTTCCAATATACTTAGAAAGATACCAATGCTGTAATATATTTACTTTTATATGTATTCATGATTACAAACATGAACTTCCAAAAGTTGAACATATGGCGCCATTATTTAGCCCTAATTCAGTTAATTGCAACATTTCGCAATAACGATTATCTACCATTCAAAAGCAACCTATGATCCCTTAATGTTATAACACAAATTGTGTTATTCAATTATTCCATGTTAGTCAACCCAACATGTTAAGTAGTTCACCACCCCAATCTGAGATTTCATTTCACGACATTATGCGGTGATCTACCGAATATCCTTACACTTTGAAATCACAACTATGTAGCTTACGGAAGCCCACATGTGATCCAATCACTTGTATTCTCTGAACCACAACTATGTAGCTTACGGAAGCCCACATGTGATCCAATCACTTGTATTTTCTGAACCACAACTATGTAGCTTACGGAAGCCCACATGTGATCCAATTTCTTGTATTTTCTGAACCACAACTATGTAGCCTGCGGAAGCCCACATGTGATCCAATTTCTTGTATTTCCTTAATTATGTGTATTACTTCAATTTTAATTATTTCAATTAATTTTCCACTGATCTTATATCAAAATTATTAACGACCGACGCTAACCACCACCTAAATACTAACATTTATTTTTACTATTCTTAACCATTCCATGGTTACCTATCAACATTGCATATATTATTATTACCCCTTTAATGTTGCTCCTAATTTGGCCGTAGGTTGTTACTTACGACTGAGCTTGCGGTATGCTGTGATGACTGCTCCCCGTACGCTCCTGACATATTTCGGGAGACCGTAAGCAGCATTCAGATGTACCCCATCCCGACAGTAGACATTGACTGCACTTTCTTTTAAACCTCTGTGTTTGTGGTATGACAAGCTCTCTTTACCGTAAATTGCCGACTTCAACTCTTTATTTACCTCCCTTACCATGTCATTATACCTGTCAGTGGGTATGTAACGTGTCGTCTGTCTCGGTAAAAGCTGCATCAAACAAACATGTTGCACTGAACAGCCAAACACCAACCACTCAGCTATCGAAATTAATTTTTTTGCAATTTTTTGGGGTATAGCTGCAAGATCATCCATATCATTTCCTCCAATTTGCAAAATGACCACCTCCGGTTTGTAAGTTGATATGTGGGTAGCAAACTGACCCTTGTACATGTCCGTCACGCGGCCGCCACCTTTCCCCACAAATTGTACGAATACTTCAGATTCGTCCAAACGTAAATTTTTCCACCCAGAATTTGACCTATTAGCCTCATCTCCGAGCCTACGAATATAACTATGTCCCATGACTGTTACTTTAACAATCATATTCACCTAACACTGAATTGTAGTAAACACACCGTCTCTTGTATCTTACCCAAAAGAAAACACACAATGGTATCTTACCTTAACAAAATGGCTGATCCGAACTATGACTAGCGCATGCTGGTCGCGTGCGTACTAATATCCATCACTGTATTCATGCGCCGGTTACAATTCGGTTTTAAACAAAACCTGTAAAGCCTGAGCCACCAGGAAATCTCCTGTCTCTCAAACGTAACAAAATAGTGTTACCCATGACATAAATGCAATTAAAAACTACGTGTTTAATTGAGTATTTTAATTAAAGCTAAAAATGCTAAGAATACTATATATATCCCGGCCCTTCTATTTTCAACACTCTTGGTGTACGTTAGTCCAAGACATTGTCTAAGGCTATCTCACATTGTGTTACTTACCGGTAATCACAGTTCAAATCCCTGACCTTGCAGTATGATGTAATGACAGCTCCCCGCACACTTCTCAAATACTTTGGTAGTCCGTGGGTTTCGTTTAGGTGAACCGTATCGTGACAGTAGATGTTACCTGGGCTATTTTTCAAACCCCTATGCTTGTGATTTGAAATGTTAATTTATTCAATACTAATGCCTTGAGGTTTTGATTGACCTGTCTTACTAGACTGTTGCAATTCCTTTGCAGGCAAGTGCCGGGTTCTTTGTCTCGGCAATAACTGTATTATACAAACATATTGTACTGAACAAATCAAAACGAGCCACTCTGCAATAGCTATAATGTTCATGGTTATTCTTGTGGGTGCCACATCAAAATTATCCATATAATTTCCACCAATTTGTAACACGACCACATTTGGTTTAACCGTTGCGACGTGCTCGGCAAACTGTCCTTGAATTAAATTTTTTACCAGACCGCCACCTTTACCCATGAACTTTTCAGATTCCGCCATCCTGAATTCCTTCTATTTGCAAAGGTTCCAAGTCTATGCACATAGCTATGACCCAACACTGACACTTTAACTTCTATGATCTATTCTATCAAGTCAGAAGTTAATTAACCAGCTATTATAATTCCTAATTAAAACCCAACAAAGCTTTCTTATCTTGTCTCAGAGCTTCCTGACAAAAGTGACGCTTATCAGACAATTGACCAATAAGCGATACTTCATCCCCTATCGTTATCAGTTCCACCAATCAGCAGACTTCATACGCTGTTAGCAGTTCCAGTTAAACAAAGACTGGGACACAAGGCCCCAGCGTGTCTTAACCCGTCTCATAAATATAATTAAAAATATGTGTTTAATTGACCATTTATCTTCAGTCAGGTATCCCTGTAGCCAAAACTTTAATCTTTTAGGATCCACTGGAGTTATTAGGTTCTAATTTTTTGTGGTAGGAGTATCCTGATTTCTCATTTCCGGAGACTGTTGCCGTCTGCTATGAGGTCCTTGGCACCGCTGACAGATGTGTCAAAAGGAACACTGCATGTGCTCCCCTGCTGCTTACATGTATTCCTTTTGTGTTATTAAACTGAGACAGTATTTCTCAGTTGTACTCGCTTTAGCTTTATTGCTTTGTTGAAATGGCCCTCTTGATATTAGACTTGGTTTTAAATAATAGACCCATTGCCAACACTGTTTGATAAAGTTCTATATTTATCTGTTCCCATGGTGAATCTGTGGGAGAAAGCTCTCTCCTCCATTGCCTAAAAGAGCGGTCATAATTGAGAGCCGCTGAATCACATGCTTGTTGTGCCATTTTTTGCACTGTAAGTGCACATTTCATTAAATGTGATGCCTCCTTTGAGTGCTGTTCACAACATATTCCCACAAATATGTGAAAAGCTGTCAGCCAGTGGGCGACAGATTCAAATTTGTACTCAGTGGGGTTTTGTTTTACAAACGTGACACCCCCACCTGTTTCTGACATGGATTATCTTTCTTTCAATGTATGTTGGCTTATTGATGTACCCATATCCACATACTCATTTGCCCATATTTTGGTCTTTAACTTGGGATCAATTTCCAAGGCAAGTGGCTTACAAATACTTTGTTTTCCCCTACAACTTGTGGTCCAATTACTAACAGAAGATTCCACACCTGTAATATTTACTTACAAGTGTTTTGAGCAGATCCTCCGAATCTTGGGAAAAAAAGTCACAGGTTAAAAGGTCACAGAAAAAAAACCACAGGAAAAAAAGTCACAACTTTTAATAGAAAACAACATATTAGGAAATGAAAGATTTTGTCCCTGAAAGTTTTTGTCAATGTTCTTTATTTTCAATGTTGGTGGTTTAAACGGATGTTCCAACCGATTCCACAGAGAAATTCTGCCACAGTATTATTGTGAGATTTTTAATTCTCAGTTGTTACAGTATTAATTGACCTAATTATTGCCCCGTGTACATTTCTGTAGTATTACATTTTGGTCATGCCATCTCCAAATATTAAAGTGCACCCATCACTAAATATGGGAGTTACACTGTTCTTCTTGAGTGTTCCAATACTGCATGGTTGCTTTATTTGCTAACTCTGATGTCAATACGGTGTTAGCAAGCTGTACACGTTGGTTATACACTTGTGAAGAAATATGTCTGGTAGAGAACCGTGATTCTGACATATTGTTGTGCGTTTAACATTGTATCGATTAGCAAATGTTTCTGCGATGCACACAAGTTTTAATATTAACTCATGTGAAAATTCAATGTCTGTCTCTGCTTTTCTGCAGTCCAAGTCATTTCCTTCAACATGAAACAATAAATGATCTGGTTTAAAATGGTGTATAGCATGTTCCATTCTTGTTATATGTGCAGAATTATACAGTTTGCCACCACCAATTCCATAACAGTTCACCACAACAGACTGTCCCCAGTTAAAGTTCTTTAATAACATTCAGCGAGTGAACACTGAACACAAAAGCGAGGCCGAGGTCATGAGCTATTTTTAGCTCATTCCATTATAGAAGTTTTCTTGTTTTTCAATCACTGGATTGTACACACTTTAATTGGTAAATAGTCATATCAACGCAGCATTTTGGTATCTTTTCCACCATCTAGAATACCTTCGTAAACATATGTAACCAAATAAACTTACTAATCTACTCCAAAATGTAGATTATTTAATGGAATCTTTATTGATTAATTATAATTGGCAATTTGTTTTACTTAACAGCGCCCTCTATTAGATTTTTGATCAAGAACCATAACCGTGAGTTTCATGTGATAGGATGAGTTCTTTTTATGCTTAATTCTGGATTATTGAACAGTTTACATAAATAGATTTAAATTAACATTAAATAACATTTTAGTAGTTTTTCTAAGGTACCAAATTAATGGACATATGAGATTTTCATAGTATATATGGTTTTGGATGTTGTTAAAATATATGCAATCTAAGATTTGTAAATACATCATAAAATACAACAGATGAAGTTGATAAGACTTTCTTATCTTTATTTATCAGTGTAAATTAAAATCAGTTAAAACATATTAAACAACACTTGTGTATAATACTGTATGGATGTATTATTAGAAATCAAATCGGCTTGAAATAAATGGACGAAATACCATCCTTGATCGACAAACCATCTGGGTAACTAAGATGATGTATTAGTCTAAATTGTCCAGGTGTTTTCTTGGCAACAACACCCAAGGGACTGATCTGCACGAAATAGATGTTTGGACAGAAAAGCCACCTCTGTCATCAGTTCATCCAAAAACTCGCGAATAGGATCTTTCTTCGTAACGAGCACCTTTTGGGTTACCTGCAAAATATAAAGAGGAATACTTTCATTAATAAAAGCAAACATTGTTGATACAAAAATTACGTCAATTGTAAATAATTTCTCCATTACCACCATTTATTTTAAAAGACAACACACACTTTCCTATAATCAGCAGCCCTCTATGCTAATCTCTCCATCTTGGAGCCAGATAGCGCCTACTTCTATTTTTATATAGATAGTATGAAATAGTTTAGTTGCCAGATGAAAAACATTATCGCATATGCGACCAAATCAGCTGCAATGTAGAGGGCTGAATCATTTTTATACACACAAAAAAGGTGAGGTAAATATTAAAATCAGGTCCTACCTGTTTACCATTTGAAGCCACCATCCTGGACTCCCAACGATGCCAAGAAAGCTCGCCATACTGCAGGAAAGGGCAAAGATGATCATTCATCAAGTGAAAACCACACTTGTCACAGGATCTGTAACAACAATCTTTTTTGTTGCCATCACAAGTCGTCAAAGTAACTGCATGTCTTTCATGTCTAATGCAACTGTTGTAGTCACACGTGGCAGCAACGGCATTGATAACGGTCAGCTTGAGATCCACGTTTGTGCAGTACTCGCACAAACACTGGCATAATCTGGCTTGTGCCAAGAGTTTCACGTTGGATGGTCTGCATTTGGCAAATGTTGAAAAGCTTATTTTATGACCAGAAGTGCCGCAGAAATCTTTGTGCAGTTCATGCAATGGTTTCTGCAAAATAGCTGCAGCTTTCCCAGTCTTCTTGCTGCCCAGTTTCTTGTTAGGAAGGGGAGTGACAGTTTGCTCATAAAATATACTGGCTTGCTCTTCCACTTGTTTTGTTTTTTTCACTTTGGGGCGGACATTTTCATGGCGCTTCAATGTTTTTCTGCTTATCCCAAGCATTGAACTTCTTTTAACATATGTTCCACTTCCCTGGCAAACATTCAGCAGAACACGCCGAACAACTCTGTCTGCTGCAAAGTTCTTGTCTCGCAAACGATGTACAAACTGTATGAACAGATGACCAACTTTATGCTCTGCTGTCTGCACTGGCTCAGTACGTTTGAATAAACGCTGCTTTCTTGGAGATGCTTTTTGAATTAATGCCTTAACTGTCCAAACATATCTCTGAGGGCTTTTAGGGGGAGCAGCTTTAGTTCGATGGAGTGCTTTCCCTTAGGCATTCAAGACAATAACGCAACACACAGCAATAATATTATATATATATTATTTCTTTCATATAAACAAATAATAAAAATGGTATAAGTTTGTCCATTTCTTTGAATACAAACATTTTATTCAGTCTCAAAGTCGGTAATCTTTACCTGACCCCAATTTCTGAGAACAACCCATATACTGTAAATCATGTAATTAATACGTCATGATATTATTGCGTCCGTACATGAGTGAACAAAAATGCGTATTTTTATTAATGCGTCGGTTAAAAGTCCACATCACATAAAACCCAGTTGTGTTGGTATTATATTGTTTGGGCTTCATCTTTCATGTTAAAAGAAGTCAGTAGTTGTTTTCACAGCTACTACATAACCTGAAGCTAATCGCATGGTGGGTCGACCTAATTACTTAAAGTAGTGTAATTAGTATAACTACACCTTATTGTTAAGGGTATGCCTCGCACTTTTGTGTGGTGATTGCTTCTAATTAATCCACCAGTAGGAATAAAAGGTAAACAGGTCGCTATTACAGGGCACAATATTTCACGTGAACGCAGACGTATTATTCTAACAAATGTTTTAGACTGATTTTATACACTTGATGCGCAGCACAGGAATAGACGTTAACAAATGCGATATATTGCAACAGTGACAACTTGCGACCATGCAGTCTAAATTTAAATGCCATGTATAGAGTCGAGCCAAATGGTTTGAAGAAATACGCACGGATTGTTGGTTACGGTTATATAATTTTCTACTGTTTCATTTTTACAGGAATATATTTAGTAATAAAATTTGTTGATTATTTGGAACATATATAACCGCTATGATATTCCAGGAAAGTGAAAATAGAAAATAGAATGGCAACATCGAAATGAAAGAAAGATTCTTGAAGTATTCACAAAAAGACGTTTAAGAAAAATTGTTTTTGTATTTTGTTTCATCTTTATATTATAAAAGTTTTATTTTATTGAGAAGTATTATAGTAAAATCCTGCACATTTTTTGTACTGGGAATGAGTCTAAACAAAATGCGTCGTTATTATTGCGTCGATGTGTTCGCCGCATTTTTCGCATTAATTACTTGCTCGCATTAATTTCATGATTTACAGTATATATATATATATATATATGTATATATATATAAAATTTAATATACTAGTATGTATATTTCAGACAAGGGCACATTTCATTCCTTGCCACTCAGTCAGTTGAACACCTCTGTGAATCACAGACTATGGTGTCAATGCTGGGTGTTTTAGGTTTTTTTTAATGAAACTGGTACCATTATTATGCAACTCAAACAAGTGTGTGGGTTTTTTTTGGTTTTTTAAAATTATACCTTAAACGCTCTTCACTGACTGTATGACACAGCCCTTCATTGATCTGGTGCTTGTGGTCCGCCATTGTTATGCCATGACAAAAGGTCAAACTTTAACAAAGTTGAAAGTAGGTCAGTCTCAGACCATCACACATAGCGTTTTTTGTGCAGAGTGTGGAACTGCTTTGGACTGAAAAACAACCTGAAAATTAACTGCATGTTACTACCCACTTACTCCGTATTATTCTTACAGGGTTCGCACAATTAATTAAATAGATTTTAAAAACTTTTGTGCCATTGATTTTTGCTTTGTCTTGTCAAAATAGTCTTCGAGACAAAAGGATTTATTAGCCAATGAGAATTGGTCATTTTTCTTGTTCGATATCGAAAAGTTGGAATCAAAAAGTATAAATTGTGGAATTGAAGAATTCTAGTGATTAGAAATAAACCGATTTATTAAGGCAAAAATAGGTCTTTTATGAGACGTTATCTTATATGTTCAAAAAGCATGTGCTGAAAAGTGTATGAATGTGTTACAAGAGGTGAGACAAAATCAGCTTGAGATCAGTGCACAAAATGCACTTTGAACTTGAGTGTTGTAGCTCCTTATAAAATGCATGATGGTCTTAAGGAATTACTTCCAGTAGTTACTGCAGATGGTGGTATATTTAGACTCCTTCATTTTCCTCAGCTCTCTGTAAACTTGTGGTGGGTCTCTGGTCCTTCACGGTATTGTGGCCGGTCGACATGGCTTAGGTGTTTTACTCCAGTCATCTCCAAACCTCCACTTGAACTCATTGTAACCATCCTGATTTAGGATCATACTTAATACATCTTAGAGGGGCTGTACGTAGCCCAGTGCTAAAGCCTTCGCTTGATGCGCGGTCGGTCTGGGATCGATCCCCATCGGTGGACCCATTGGGATATTTCTCATTCCAGCCAGTGCATACAACTGGTATATCAAAGACCTTGGTATGTGCTATCCTGTCTGGGATGGTGCATATAAAAGATCCTTTGCTACTAATGGAAAAATGTAGTGAGTTTCCTCTTTAATACTATAAATAAAAATTATCAAATGTTTGACATTCAGTAGCCGATGATTAATAAATTAATGTGCTCTAGTGGTGTTGTTAAACAAAAGAAACTTTTAATACAACTTAGATCTGTTACGGTCGGTTCTCCCACCATGTGTCCAGGTCATATTGACTTTAACGTCCCACATTTGTGATGTCCTTAAAAGAGGAAAAACAGGAACAGCGGAGATATTTCACAGTGTATGGATCTTTTCTTGAAGCTTTCATAACTTCAACATATTGTGATGGACAAGAAATGTTTACATGTTTGACTTTTCTTTCAATCTGTCAATGGATGGAGTCAGCCTCCATTTGAGTGTGACCTCTTTCTAAGATTTTTTGTATGATTGTTGTCTTGTGTATTTTACAAAGTGTTGCAATGCATTGACCAAGACAACATTCCGTTTTTTGTAAGTGCAGCACATTCATTCATTCATTCATTCATTCATCTCTCAAACTGCACAATCAGACCACTGCACATATAAGTTCTTTGCAAATGTTTTATCATTGCATTTCTTCAACCGCTGCACTTGTACATACAACTGCATAACATGTAACACAAAATATTTTAAAACTCCCTTGCTTATTGTTTAATAAACTCAATTTTTTCTCTCACAGAATGATTGTTATGTTGACATTCTTTGATTAACCTGTTTCCATCTTTACGCGTTACACGTGTACATAAAAAATAGGTAATATGTCCTCGTTTCCTGTTCTGCCGATCCACAAAGGTGTCTGCTTCACATTGCAATTCGGCACAACATTAATTCTAACATGGTCACTTTTTGTTCCACTGTACGTTGTCTGTCCTCTGTGATGTCTTTGCTGTCATTAAGGAAACCTCGAAAAGGTGTTTTGCGAGTTTTCTTACCCTATATGACCCCGTCAACAAGAAAGGGGTGAAATTTGGGTCGAGTGATAGTGTGTAAGATAAATTTTGTCACCAGTTTTCAAATGAATGTACTGATTCTGATTTAGTTAAGCACCTTTGTTTTAGAGCTCTGTTTGTATTTACCGTGTTAAGTGTTATGTCGTGAGTGGTGAAATAGCCCAACACTATCTGATTTACTTAAGCACCTTTGTTTTGGAGCTCTGTGTGTATTTACCGTGTTAAGTGTTATGCCGTGAGTGGTGAAATAGCCCAACACTATCTGATTTAGTTAAGCACCTTTGTTTTGGAGCTCTGTGTGTATTTACCGTGTTAAGTGTTATGCCGTGAGTGGTGAAATAGCCCAACACTATCTGATTTAGTTAAGCACCTTTGTTTTGGAGCTCTGTGTGTATTTACCGTGTTAAGTGTTATGCCGTGAGTGGTGAAATACCCCAACACTATCTGATTTAGTTAAGCACCTTTGTTTTGGAGCTCTGTGTGTATTTACCGTGTTAAGTGTTATGCCGTGAGTGGTGAAATACCCCAACACTATCTGATTTAGTTAAGCACCTTTGTTTTGGAGCTCTGTGTGTATTTACCGTGTTAAGTGTTATGCCGTGAGTGGTGAAATACCCCAACACTATCTGATTTAGTTAAGCACCTTTGTTTTGGAGCTCTGTGTGTATTTACCGTGTTAAGTGTTATGCCGTGAGTGGTGAAATACCCCAACACTATCTGATTTAGTTAAGCACCTTTGTTTTGGAGCTCTGTGTGTATTTACCGTGTTAAGTGTTACGCCGTGAGTGGTGAAATACCCCAACACTATCTGATTTAGTTAAGCACCTTTGTTTTGGAGCTGTGTGTATTTACCGTGTTAAGTGTTATGCCGTGAGTGGTGAAATACCCCAACACTATCTGATTTAGTTAAGCACCTTTGTTTTGGAGCTCTGTGTGTATTTACCGTGTTAAGTGTTATGCCGTGAGTGGTGAAATACCCCAACACTATATGCTGGGTTTTTTCCTTCACAAAATGTGGTGTGCACAAATGCTGGTTGGACTGTAAATAGAAAGAAAGAGAAAACTTTCTTGCCATCATGTCAGCAATTCCACATTTTTGCTTTCATTCTCTACTACAAATGGACCTGGGGCCTAATTCACTAAAACTCTCACTACTTTGCGATCTCGCAGTGCAATGCTAAAAGACTTGCAAAGAGGATACTTTGTTGTCTAGCAGAGCCTAAGAGATCTTTGTGAATTAGGCCTCAGGTGTAGAAGTACAGTGATCATGGTCTCCCATTTGCATCCTGCTAATCTCCATCTGCAGTTTGGCAATATCTTCTTGCACATCAATAACTCAATCCAACCAGTGCACCACAACTGGTCAAAGGCTGTGGTGTTTGTGCTTTCCTGTCTGTGGGAAAGTGCATATAAAAGATCCCTTGCTGCTAATGGAAAAATGTAGCTGGTCTCCTCTGATGACTACGAGTCAGAATTACCAAATGTTTGACATGCAATAGCTGACATGCTCTAGTAGTGTCGTTAAACAAAACAAACTTTAACTGTAGTAGCACTGTTTAGATAAAAAGTAGGAGGTATTTAGTGGCTTTACCTGGAACTATTTCTCATGTAAACATGTTTGTTTCTGGTATGTATCTCGTCAAACGAACGACTTCCTAGAATCACAAAACAAACACTTTTCTCGTCAAATGACTTCATCTGAAGACTTCATTGAACGAACGGTTTAACCAAATGAAACAAAAAACTTTTTAATACACTTATACACGAGTAGAAGAAGCATCATTCTCCTCCTTTAACTGTTGGTCAGTAAGAATTAACTACACACTGGAAATAAACTGTCTTGAAAACCAAATGTATTTCAGGAATGTCAGTAAACAAAATTAGTTCTCAAAGAAATATAGCCTTGTTTTTGAAAGTTAGTTCCATCTGGTATCCATAAACTTTACGTCTGCACCAATACAGTCGAATTGGTGTTAATCGGTAGGTGTGTGCCAAGCATAACTGTCAACAACGTAGACTCCAACGATGGCATCTCACCATGACTATTCTTACAATCTTTCTTTAAATCTCAGTGCCTTGATGTTCAATACAGACATTAACATTTACATAAACATTTCAATTTAATACATGAGATGGTCCAAGCTTTGATCGATGTAACGTGGGCATCACACCATGACTATTCTTACAATGTTTCTTTAAATCTTAGTGCCTTGATGTTCGATACAGACATTAACATTTACATAAACATTTCAATTTAATACATGAGATAGTCCAAGCTTTGATCGATGTAATGTGGGCATCACACCATGACTATTCTTACAATGTTTCTTTAAATCTCAGTGCCTTGATGTTTGAAAGTTAGTTAAATCTAGTCTCCATAAAACGTTATGAGCCGAATTTACTTTGTAAATCTATGTAGTTACACGCGTGTAAAGCTGTATCCTAACCGGCCGCGAGCGATTATTTCAGAAATCATTGATTTCAATTGCCATATAAATGTGTCGCGTCGCGCGTGTCTAGTTAGGATGCGTCAGTGGAAATAATTATTTCTAAAATAATCGCTTGCATTGCTCGTGCCGCTCATGGCCGGTTAAACCAATACAGAATAAAAACAAGTTGTTTAGATTGTTATTAACACGAGTTCATTTCAATATATTAGGTAGTAACATAGAGTTTGAGCTTCTACAAATAACAGGATGACCAGAAACACATTGGGTACACTGATATTGGTAACTTAAAATAGAAAATGTATTTAATATGTAATTTTAGACAAACATCTTAAAAGCAGCAAACTCTGAACAGTGTCTTTAAATGTCATGTCACACATCCATGTTTATAAACATAGATTTAATTAAAAGTGCCAAACTTTTTTTGTGTTTTCTGACTGGGTGGGTTGATACACTCTTTATATCAGTCTTATTTTTTTAATTCAAATCAGCAATGCAAATTGATTAGGGGTTGAGAAAACATCAGGTTTTCCCATTCAGAAATGATGCAATATACGGCTGCATTCCGCTGTGGCCAAAGTTAATGTTGTAAAATGTTATAAACAGGTGTACGTGCAGGGAGGGGGGTTCAGGGATCGAAATTCTCCATGCTTCCCCCCAACTTCCCTCACCCAGTTTAGTCCCCCTGCTCAAATTCGTGCACATATCCCTGATTAAACATATTTCTCATCCCAGCCAATGCACCACGACTGGTATATCAACGGTCATGGTATGTGCTGTGGGATGGTACATATAAAAGATCCTTTGCTACTAATGGAAAAAATGTAGCGGGTTTCTCTAAGACTATAGGTCCAAATTACCAAATGTTTGACATCCAATAGCCGATGACGAATAAATCAATGTGCTCTAGTGGTGTTGTTAAACAAAACAAACTTCTTTTTTACTGATCAAACATGTTGTCCAAGAACAATGTTGACGAACAATATTACAAAATATTAGCCCAACAATAGTAGTATTCTATTCTCGGAATTTTTTCATCATGGCAGAATTGTAAAAAAATATTGTCTGTGGTATGTGCTATCCTGTCTGTGGGATGGTGCATATAAAAGATCCCTTGCTGCTAATGGAAAAATGTAGTGGGTTTCCTCTCTAAGACTGTCGAAATTACCATGTTTGACATCCAAAGCCAATTATTCATCAACGTGATTTTATTGCTGTGACTTTGCACATAAAAGGGTTTCATGTTCTTCATCAGCAAATCTTTTTCACTTGACAAAATCTGTAGATAGCAGAAGTTTATCAAGGCTGCGCATGTGTGTGTGTGTGTGTGTGTATCAGCATTCATAAATTTATTTTTCAGAAGACAGCATAATGGCTTTAAAAATGTAGGGCCAAATTTACAAAGCCCGTTTTTCTTAAACGCAGGTGTTTAAGCTTTGTAAATGTATGTAGTTATTATATGCAGTAAGCTTTTTGTATATTTTAAATTGATGGTATGATTTTGTAGATAATTATAGTTGAAAATTAAGTTATTGTGGGTGGTGGGAGTTCACCAAGGGGCTATTCCAAAATCTATAACTGGATGAGGTAAGAGTGAGTTTGAAACCTCACACTGTGAAATCCTTTACATTTTGTTGTTTTGCTAAAAAAAAGATAATAAATAAAAATATATACATTTTGTTGAATACTTAAATTTGTGGCTAGAAAAGGTAGTACAGTGAAACCCCTCTAAACCAGACACCTTTGGAACCAAGAAAAATATCCGGTTTAGAGAGGTTTATTTCTGTACTGATTTTTAATAAGGGGACTGTAAAATGTCCTGTTTATGGAGAGTCTGGTTTACAGAAGATTCACTGTATCATAAAACTTGTATTACAAGTACATATACAATGTATATAATATTTTTGTGTTTTATTAAATCTGTTGATTGCATCCGTCCACAAATGACGTGAAAACTGGACCACCATGAACAAAAGTGATTTCACAGTATCTACATGTAGTCTTTAATACTTGGTGATTACATATATTTTTATTTTGTAGAACTTCAGTAATGCAAACATTTGCCTCCAATGTTCACTTATCAAATAAAAACAGAATATTATTGTTAATAGCTATTTTATTTGAATAATTAATGACACCCCACCAAGTATCAATCAAAGGTAAAAACATTTTCATACAATAAAAAAGTTTTAAGGCAGGATAACATGAAGAAAAAAAATACTAATTTGTAAAGCATGTATAAATATGAAAACTAAGTTTCATAACAGCATTTCAAATGCAAAAGCAATGTAATACACCTACAAAAAAAAGATACCAGTATTGCAAAAATACACTGGCAGAAAAGAATAAGGGAACACATGGTATTTAAGACCAAACGTAATTCACAGCTACATGTATAGCTATGAAAATGCTTTTTGTAAATAATTTCAGTTTGGTTTGATGTAACACGAAAAGTAAAAGTGTTTTGGAAATAACATAAAAATACTATTTTTGTGTGCAATTTACAAATCAGTTGGCTCAGAAATAAACAGGTTGTAGTAAATTGAATAGCATGAAAAAAGGCGTTCTCTGTGAGACAGACTATATCTAGAGTAAATGTGCATATAAACTGGGGGATTGTATGTCAGTAACACGGTTATCTTGCTAATACTGTGGTTTAGGCTTTTGGAGACAATATAGATATATAGATAGATAGAAAATAAAAAATTAAATTTGTTTTTATATAATTATTATTATTCACCACCATTCCCTGTTACAAAGGCCTACCCCCTGTCAAGTGTGATAACAAGGGCAGGTGGTCAACAAGACCTGGGCCCATATTTTTGAAGCTATCTTAGTGCTACGAAATCGTAAAACCGTTGTAGGCCATGACGCCACTACAGCACACGCCATAGCCTACGATAGTTTTACAATTCCATAGCCCCTGAGATCGCTTCGAAAATATGGCCCAGAAGCAGAAGATATACATACATGTAAATATATATAAAACTTGGATTTTTTTTCCACATATGTGTTCCCTTATTTCTTTTCTGTCCATATACATTTCAAACTTCTCTAATATTAACAAGCAGATACATTCTACACTATGTGACTTCGAATACAGTTGTGGAGTTTTCTTTCCCATCTTTGACAGGAAGTTTTTAGTTTTACCAATAACAATTTTAACACTGATTTTAGACCTTGTTTTAAAGTAATTTTTCTGAAATGTTCCACATTTAATAATGTTGGGTGTTATTAAAGGTGATAAAGTTTTTAGTTTTATCAATGTTTTAGTTTTATCAGTGTTTAATTGCTACACAATGTTTAACTTTGTATAATTGAAAATGTTGTTTTCTACAGTTTGGTACAGACAGACAGAACGCATTATGGTGGGTAATCATGTGAGAAATAATAAACTTATACCTGAACAGTAAAGTACTCTTACAACGAACCGCGGGGGACCAGGATAGGTTAGTTTCTTATAGCAGTAGTTCCTTGTACACATTGGCAAAAGCTGGTTATTAATGTATAGGGACATAAAACGGGACTTTACAATCAGTTCGTTCTACCTTCTATGCAGTTCGTTCTATGCAGATTCGTTATAAGTGTATTTACTGTATGTGTTATGTCTCATTAGTTCATTTGTCACTTTATAATATATACTGGATGTTTATATACTACACAATTTTTTTTATCTATTTAAAATTGTATTATAAATGATTTTATTTACTGTTGTTTTAATTAAACAAATCACAATGTTTCATTGGCTATTCAGTGTGCATATTAATGACCCAAGCCATCATCAAAGTGAATGAAACTGAACTTGTTACGAAGGGTAATACAGATATATATACATCTCTTCAATATGTATTTAACAGTCAAACTTGTTATGAAGGGTAATTCAGTTATATCTCTTCAACATGTATTTTAACAGTCAAACAACAAAAATAGTAACATATGAAGCTAAAACTACTACCTGCATATAAATACTACCACCCCTCACCCTCAAAGTAAATATAAAAAATGGGGGATTAAGCTGCTCATTTCAGAGATAACGGGTAGTTTTTTTGTTTTTGAAAGGTATCCCATACATACATGTTTCAAGCACAAGGCTACTTGACACTGGATGAAATAAAATTGCATCAGTTTTTTGTCCAGATATAACAAACATACTCACATTTATCACATATGACAGGACTTGTAGTATTAACTGCTCTAACAAAAGTTTGGTGCACCTCAAACTTTGACCCAGCCAGAAGTTGTTTGGTTTAGTACTACCTAACGTGTGTCTTTTAAATTACTTTGATGAAATTTGAAAAACAACAGCCGATGATGAAGTTCAATCTTTGGGTGTTATTAAGATTTATGCATAATGGAAATTCAATTCAGTAGTGGTATTAAATTTAGTATGTGGGTTCTACTATTACATAAAACTAGATGTACAGGGTCTCCACAAGTACTCGGGCACAGGTCTAGTCTAGTAAGACTCAAGTACCCGTACAAGGTGGAGTACAAGGTGTACTCGGGCACAGGTCTAGTCTGACAGGACTCAAGTAACAGTACAAGGTGGAGTACAGTGATCAACTATAATACTAAGTACAGGGTCTCCACGAGTACTCGGGCACAGGTCTAGTCTGACAGGACTCAAGTAACAGTACAAGGTGGAGTACAGTGATCAACTATAATACTAAGTACAGGGTCTCCACGAGTACTCGGGCACAGGTCTAGTCTGACAGGACTCAAGTAACAGTACAAGGTGGAGTACAGTGATCAACTATAATACTAAGTACAGGGTCTCCACGAGTACTCGGGCACAGGTCTAGTCTGACAGGACTCAAGTACCCGTACAAGGTGGAGTACAGTGATCAACTATAATACTAAGTACAGGGTCTCCACGAGTACTCGGGCACAGGTCTAGTCTGACAGGACTCAAGTAACAGTACAAGGTGGAGTACAGTGATCAACTATAATACTAAGTACAGGGTCTCCACGAGTACTCGGGCACAGGTCTAGTCTGACAGGACTCAAGTACCCGTACAAGGTGGAGTACAGTGATCAACTATAATACTAAGTACAGGGTCTCCACGAGTACTCGGGCACAGGTCTAGTCTGACAGGACTCAAGTACCCGTACAAGGTGGAGTACAGTGATCAACTATAATACTAAGTACAGGGTTTCCACGAGTACTCGGGCACAAGACTCAAGTCCGTTGACAGGACTCAAGTACCCGTACAAGGTGGAGTACAGTGATCAACTATAATACATGGACAATGTAGGACAGTAATTTCATCAGTAAATAATCAACAATATAAGTTACACGATCATGAGCTAGTTTCTCTTTTTAAACTGGCCGTCTGTCCGTCAAAACACTGAACATATCAACTGGTTTCTAAATGCAATACAATGGCATTATTTGGCATCCATGTTCAGCGCTGGAATTAAGACGCATAATGCTATTTTACTTTATTCTTTAATCTCATCATCATCTAGTGTAAGTGTCAGGTACTTTGGTCAGAGTCGAGTTTGACCCTTGAGTACTCGAGTTCAATATTTTGAAGTCATGGAGGCTCTAATACTACGATTTTTTTTTTTTTTTATGTAGATGATAAGAAATAATAAATTTTAAAACTATATGCAGACCTCAGATGTACACTAAATTAAATCTAAAGAGCTATAAATATGTTTCCTAAAATACATACAACATATATCAACTGGTCCCAGCTAACAATCCCTCATGAATGATTACATACAATGTATGTGACTTCATATAAATGATTAACAACTGCTTGACTTGACTGGTTGTTAGTAGTAGTGAGACATAAAGCTGCCATTGGATTTCAAATCAAAAATAATTAAAATTGTTAAAAATATACATGTATACCTTCAGTATTCGAGATTAAAACTTTTGGGCAGTGTTCGAGATTAAAACTTATTGAGAATTTAGTATTATATGGCATCCCGGTGGGATACTGGGTTCTTGAAGTCTGGTATCCAAAATTAAATTCTGGGATATCGGGATACCGTTAATCTCGAACACTGGCCTTTAATATGTTAAATTCGTAATTAATATCGTCAATTGTCTGTTTATAAAATGGTTTTGTATATAACAAACAGTAGAATTTGAATAACAGATTAATACTCGAACACACATTTTTTTTATAACATTTTCATGTTTGCTCTAGTGCAAGCTATTGCAGAGACAGTACGGTAATGCTTGGTAGGCATCCATGACATTTTACATCATAATTGCTTGAATAATAACCTATAATATATAAAAAATTTCAGCTCAATATCCTGAGGCATTGCAAAAGAAATGTAAAAATTTCATATCTCCTAAATTCAAGGGCCATAACTTTGTCAAAAATGGGTAAATTGTTATAAAAGTCTTGATCTGTAACAGTAAAGCTATACACAAAATTTCAGCATCTCCAGGCATTCTGTTACAAACATCTGGAAAACTATATGTGGGACAGACAGATGGACAGACAGACAAACATAGACAGAAGGATGGAGATGAAACCTATAGTACCCTCTGGTTGGACCGGTAATGAACTAATAAAACATATATACCATCAGACAAAGAACAGACTGACAAATTGTAATGTCGTCTCTTTATTATACCTTGTTCCAGCTAGTGCTCCACAACTGGTGTAACAAAGGTCATGGTATGTACTATCCTGTCTGTTGGATGGTGCATATAAAAGATCCCTTGCTGCTAATCAAAACGAGTAGCCCATGAAGTGGCGACAGCAGGTTTCCTCTATCTATATCTATGTGGTCCTTAACCATATGTCTGACGCCATATAACCATAAATAAAATGTGTTCAGTGTGTCCTTAAATAAAACATTTCCTTCCTTCCTAATATCAATTATAGTGAATCGCAGAAAAAGTCGGTAAAATATGTTATTTCATACTGTAAAATACTGATGCGAACAGGTAACTGCATAATTTTGCTATGGAGGGGAGTGTGGTGCAACTGAAAAAAGGGAAACCTAAAGTATCTCAAAGAACATTAACATATCTAATATATAAGACTATATATCCCAGAAACATCCACGTGTGTTTTTAAAAATATGAAAAATGCATTTTGTGGTGTTATAAACACCAGGATGACTAGAAACATTTCGGTTGTATGGAAATGGATAATCTAAACAATAAAATATAAGTAGTGTTTAATTTCAGGGATGATAAACGGCTCTAATAGTGAACAATATGCCTTAGTGTTTAAAAACTAGGGTATGCCCCTTTAATTTGTTTTGTGTTTTTGTATTGTTAGAAAATGTTATTTTATAATCAGAGAGAGGTTTTTTTTGACATTCGATAACTTTTAGTAAATTACCTAATCATGAGTAACTTCCAAATTGTGTAAATGTTATATGACATTAAAAAACAACAACATCCAAGCAATGTCAAATCCCAAACATGAAAGAATGACTAACAAGAGTACAGTCAAACCTGTATATAACAGTCACTCAAGGGACCCGGCAAAAGTGGCTGTTACAGACAGGTGGCTGTTATAAACAAGTAAAGGATGTTATAAACAAGTAAAGGAAAACACATATAAAATAATATATTTTAGTACATAAAAATGTTATTTAAAGTTTTGTTCAAACTCATTCTATTACACACTTTTAAAAAAAGTCATTTATCTTTAATTGCTTTCAACTGTATTCTGTTGCCTATTAAATTAATGCATGACATGCAAAAGGTTACAGGTAAGAAATCATTATACATTAATAAAAGTGTCAGTTTGCCGATATGTAATGACTGAACAAACATGGTGGCAGATTGTCTGACTAGCAGCAATCACACATCTTACAATACACTACCTGTCAGTGTTGATGAGTCGAATATATATGTAAGTTCAATGCAAGCCTTACTTCAGCCAACAACAAGTTGCCTTGTAAATTAAATGACTGAACATATCACTGGAGCATGCATCTGTTTTATTTCAACTTAAGTAAAACAATAACTTTATATTGTGACGGCGCAGGTCAATACATGTATATATCTTGTATCCGTTATGGCAAGTTTAACTTAATTTTGGACAAAAAATGGTGGTCATTGTAATTCTGTGGCTGTTATAGCAGGTTCAACCATTCATTTTTGTTTAAAAATAGAGGCCGTTGGCCACAATGAACAGGTGGCCATTATATACAGGTAAAATAAAGAAGGAAATGCATTGTGCGGGAATTATGGTGGCCGTTATGGACAGGTGATAGTTATATACAGGTGACCGTTAGACCAGTCACAACTGTACATGGTAATAATACCAAACTATATACCAATCATTAAAAAATAATGCTAAAAAATAATACTAAAAACATATATATTAACATCAGTCATTGCAGAATCAAAGCATGTTTATAAAAAGTGACCCTGAGTCGCATTTAAATAAACGTAACAAAAATATACTAAAACTGTCTGCATTTAAGAACAATAGACAGGGTAGTGATCAAAACGTCATTTCTCTATTTTCAGTACATGTTCGAGTGGACCGGCTTGTTGCAACATAAAGCGTGGAATCCACGTGTACATAGAGCGTGATGCGTAAACAACAGTTTAAGGGGCGTTCTCATTACGTGATTAGTCATACCGACTTGTCGCATGCGATCGAATCGTACCGCGACAACACCTAAATCAGAACAACTTTAGTCTTATACAACAAGTCGTATCGGAATCGTACCGATTAGAACTTGTACTATTTCTCACAACAAATCATAAGCTCTCAGTTAATCAAATCACATTAAAATACAACTGTTTAGTTTTGTCACTTCAGGGTTTTTTCATTTGCTTCTAAACATGTCAAAATGTCTGGATTTCATAGGTCCATAAACCCACTGTTGTCCAGATGTGGTCAGTAATTGTTTTGTTACATAATACCATCAGTAAATTGTCTACATTCATGTTTTCTTTATTTGAGTGGAAATTTGTATGCACTTGCATTTCCCACAAAATATTTTTAAACTGACGAGCTTTGAAGTTATGAAATCTTATGATGTAACATCTTTCCACAAACACGATTTGTGACAAATCGCATGTGACAAATCCCATAATAAGAACGCCGCTTTATATAGAAATCAACTGAAGTGCTTCTATATGTACACAATGTGTGTTGCGTAAAGCACAATATGTTAATTCCAGAACTCCTCTGTGATCGTTCCAATACACATCACACACTACGCACGTGCACAATACGTACACATGGATTCCTAGCTCAACACTTACTACACTAAACATGGTAATCTTTTGAAAACACTCAACATAAAATACATGTACCTCAAACACAAAGTATATAAATATATGATATGCATCATATAAGTCAATATATTAGGCACTGTAAAAACATCATAACTGCCCTGGTACTGAATGCTTTACCCAGTTATATCATTAACTGCAAAGTTTCCTGATTTATAATTATAGATTATATACTTCGAGCTACCAAAGGAGCTGGAATGTTGCTGGGTGATGTTGTCCTCTGAGAAAGTATTTGTTAGTCTTCTACGGACACCGTCAGTCCTTGTTTGTCCACACATATATCGTAGAGGACAACATCTTCCAAACCCTGAAAGAAGAAAGAGGAAAACACTATTTATAGTACAAGGCTGTAGGAAGCAGTAAAGCTGTAGGAAGCAGTACGGCTGTAGGAAGCAGTAAAGCT